>NW_022158922.1:0-2511 GCF_000260195.1 Fusarium odoratissimum NRRL 54006
ACCATCCTTTGTGGCCTTTGCGTCAGTGGACTCTTGTTCGTCAAGTGCATTCCGTATGGTTTCGTGAAACACGTAGGCGTTACAACAAAGCTTGAGCTCCTCGTGGCCCTGACTCTCCCAGTCTGCCCCAAGATTTGGCCATAGTTTATATAGACCCTTGTCCTTGACAAGAAAGTCACGGACAGACTCATGTATAAACTGCACTGTAGGCTTCTTAGCTTTAGTAATTTCAGCAAGTCCTTTAGAAGAACTGATGACACATTTATTGAAGCAGTCGCTGGCATCTGAAGTGTTGACAGGCGGCATCTCGCGATCTCCTTTCCGTTTCAATGATAATCCAGACCAAAGAGCATGATAATACTCTCCAGGCTGCAACGGTCGTTCTGCAAGCAGGATCCACAGAATAGAGAGTAATAGACTTTCCAGGTTGCCTTGATCTCGAGTCAGGATATCTTGAAAAAGTGCACTCAATTCATTCGGCACCTCTCGCAACCTTGTTCGAAGTGCTATGCGTCCATGGCGATTCTCTTCGTTTAGAATGTCCACTACCAGAGCAACCCAGAGGAAGACACCGGCCGCCTTGTCAAGCATCATCTGCGTCAATTCATCCACAAGGGAAGGATCTTGAATCCGCAGGTGTTTGCTGATATAGCGCTTCAAGTCGTCGTTATGACCGTCTTGGCCTTCTAACGTCAATCGAATCCCCGACTTGACGTCAATATAAGGGTAATGGCGGCTCGAGAAGCACACCTGAAATCTCACATTGTCTTCCACACATTGTTCCGCGACTTCTTCAAAAAACTCGACCATGTCCTTGACTTGCTGCTCATCGCACTCATCCAGCGCATCGACAAAGCAGGTAAGAGCTCGCTTCCCAAGAGACGAGATTGCAGTACGGAACAAGTCTTTGAGGATGTTCAACGGCGGGCATGTGACCTGGTTGCGTGGTATCAAATCAGGGTCGTCCAGGATTTCCTGTAGATCGGGGAAGCCTTTGAGAAGCTGTAGAAGTAAAGATCGATACATGCCCGATACTGACTTCTCTAGCAAATCTCCTCTAGCATTAAAAAAGAACGAGATAATAATGGCTTTCATTGGGATGTCTGTCTTCTTCCGTTTTGTGTAGATGAACTTCATGATGATCGATTTACCAGCACCAGGCTTGCCTCGGATCCAAAGGAAACCATGATGGTGTGGCCGCTTCTCTGGATCAAGCCAGTCCAGGTAGTCAGGGTGTTTGAGGAACCAGCTGCAAGTCTTGGAATAGGCGGTCTTGATTGTGGTCCTGCGTGAATCGATTTGATCGAACTCGAAAGACTCCATTATCTGCTGTCGACGATTAACAAGGTTTGTTTGCTCAGCTGTAATAACAAGTTAGCTTCCTTTACGTAAGTAGATGCAGGTCAAGGGGTCAGCATACCAAAATGGGTGTTGGGCCGAGAGTCTCTTGGTGCCTCGTTAGTTGCTGGTAGAGCCTCCAAGAATTCTCTTGCATACGCGGCAGCCACTGCTGCTGCATATTTCTGCCAGTCCTTGGCTTTGTGAGAATCTGAATAGTCGCATATACCTCGAATTGGAAGGCAGGGGAGGACATCCATAAGCCCTGCAGCCTCCATCTCGAAGCATATAATGTCCAGTTCGTTGGAGAGATGGTCGCGGGTAACTGCATCCTTCATGACCTGATTGCTGGAGGCGATTGCTCCATAATGGATCTTTGGCTCGCAAGATCTTCGTGCCTCCCGTCTCTCGAGCTGCGACCAATCGCAGGTTTCGCAATTTGCCATTGACCGGTCGTGTTCGTATGATGCCTGAAATAGACGGTCAGGTGCGCCAGGCCGGTGGTAGTCCATGTGTCTCTGCATTCTTTCCTGGATGATGGCCATAACCCGAGTAGGGTGTGTTTCATGATTGGCTCGCAGGTTTGCTATAGCCGTGCATAGAGATTGCTCAGGAAACCTAGGGATGGCTGTTCGCTGAATTCCACCACCACTCACAATCTTCCCAAGGTCATATTGCATGACTCTTGTTCCCACAACAATATCGCCTAAGCGAATGTCTTCTTTGGCAGGTGCTGCACCGCCGATACCGACCATCAACCCATGCCGGATTGATGGAAAGGTACGCTTCAAGTTTGTTAACACGCTTGCAGCATTAATATTCCCGTATTGACCTTGAGGCAAGCTTGCGATAACAACGTTGTGATTCTTGATCCTGCCAAGCGTATAGGTATTATTATCGTTAAGACGTCTCGGTAGTTCGGCATGCTTCTCGTCCAGCATAGCCAGAGCTGCAGCCGTCTCGATGTACAGCGCGCAAACCCAAGCTATAGTATAGCGATCATATGGCAAGTCATTCTCCGCGTTCGAACGAGAGGTCTTTTGTCGCTTCAGGGGTCGGGGATAGTCTTCGTCATCGCGGTCATGCAACAAAGCGAGGTTCATGTTGACGGAATTGCTCTCAGGCTGCGCGCCACGGTCAACGCAGCGGACCTGGTTGTGTGGCAAGGCAAAA
>NW_022158923.1:0-2508 GCF_000260195.1 Fusarium odoratissimum NRRL 54006
TTTGAGTACTCCTGCAATAAGTTGAGCGAAATGTTCTGCGAGAAATACAGCGAGATAAACAGATTATATTGGTCTTTGCTGAAAGTATCGTGAGGAAACATAAGGTTGAAAATGTGGTTGAATGACGGAGGTGCTCCTGCTGTTCATGGAACAAAATTCCTACCCAAATGATAGTCTATACAGTTGTATTCCTGGAGTCTAACTTTTCACCTACTTCCTATATGACTAAAATACAATGAATTATTTGCCCTTTCTGCCATTTGATAGCCCCAAAAAGTCAATCCAAGAGCATTGAGGCCCTTGAGATCAAAATATGCTTACAAAGGAGCCAATTTGGTACTAAAATTAGTAACATGCATGTAGTCAAATGACTAGCATCAGTTTCATGGCTGTATCTACAAGCCTGCGGTTGTATGATTTGCCTTCCCTAGGATATAGAGTCCTGGACTCGTAACTCATCGTTTCTATAAAAAGCATAATCAGTCATGGGTTGCTCACAGTACGGGTCACATAGACGCCGAGGCATCCACTAATTAGTCATTTTGGTGATTGAAAGAAGCTGGGTATAACAGAATTTGCGTCCATGTTTTAACCATGTTGGTTACTGGCCATCATGACGGCGGTATCATGCAACACTTTTGCTTGAAATTTGATACCTTGGAGAGATCATAGTGAGAACGTAGCAGTAGCGGCAGAATTGTTCGGCTTCTCCCCGACCTGATCGCTATAAAAAGTTTCCCTCGGTACTCATTGCACAGAAGAGATCATTCAGGCTTTCGCAATACCAACATACCGACAGACAGAATGACTGAGCAACTAATCACAGAGTATTCAAGAACGGCCGAAGAATATCGCAGAAAGGCCATTGAAGTGCTTAACAAGAAGCGAGAAGGTTCAAGTGCCAATACACGAACACAGGAGGATACCGCTACAATCCATGATCTACTTGTTGATTCTATGCTTCGAAAGCCCCTCACTGCAGACCAAGTGCTCAATACGAACAATTGGAAGGACCTGGAAAAGGATATCGTAGTGTGCTCAGAAGATGACGCATGTCGAATTTTTGAGAGACAAGTTCCGCCATTTCCAATTCTTGTCGGGCCACTTACTCGCGAAACCGGAACCATACAGGATTTCTTAAAAAGTATGGACCCTGCAACCGATGTTGATGTACACGACTTTAGCCTAGACGTAAGCGTCCATGGCCGTATCCCTCAGAGAATGAAAGGAAATGTTGCCATCAAAATGTTCGAGGACGAAACCAGGATAGATCCTGTGAACTTTCTGAACCTGCACATCTTGGAGGACAATCCGCTCCCTTCATTTCTAAGAAATAGAAAGGATTATAACATCCTGGAATTCTCCCATGCTGAGAAAAGGAAAAGAACATCTCAACAAAGCGCTGCTGACCTTGACAGATGGACTTCCTTTCAATTACTCGCCAGTGAAGGGGCCGTCCATCTACCTCATATCGACCACCACGGGATGAATACGGTGGTTTTTAACGAAGAAGGACACAAGATGTGGCTCATGTGGCCAGGAATAGGGCCTGACGAGATTTCTGAAGTCTGTGGATCAAGAAAACATCTCCAGGGTGGTCTCCCTGTTTACGTACCACCGAGATATATGCTTTGGCAGCCACTGGGGACATTACATGCACCGATCACAATAACGAATTGTCTCATGAGTGGTAGAATGCTCGTGCATAGCTCTCAACTTCTTGATACACTGAAGTATACTCGGGCAGGAATCAAAGATCCAGATATAACCAATGAGGCCTTTTCCCGACAGATGTATGAAAGGATGACAAGGACTTTGCATCTGTGGAAAAAGGAATCGAATTTGACGGAAGCTGGCCAGCAGACCTTTGCATGGCCGCCACCCGAATCTCAAAAGGAATGTGAAGAGATCTGTAAGGTAAGCTGGCGATATCGTAATTACCAGTTCTATGGTTTGGTAGTGCTAACAAACTCAAGTGGCTAGGAGCAGGCTGTAAGTGCAGCACTCAAGGTTGCGAATCGTGCATTTGTGTTCGACATAACAGGCCCTGCGACCAGAGATGCTATGATGCTGGCGAGGCCAACAAATGTGCTAATCGAAGAGGGATACGCGCCGCGGAAACAATTTTAGTGGAACATCAGAGGAAAAGGAGAAGAGTGAAGATATAAGATCATCATGGTATTGCTAACTGATTTGGCCAATTCATCCAGTGTACAAGGTAGAGGTTTGGTTACGTTCTTTCTTTTCTTGTCTTCTTGCAATGTAATTGCTATTATTTATTAATTTCTGTGAGATCAACCTTTTACCTGTAGGAATACAGCGATATGTTATCTTTTCGAGCACTACGATCCACACGAGTAAACACACGTAAGAGTTATAATTTAAGGTGCTCCAACTGAAGTGCAAGTGACGCTTGTCTCTTGCACAATAGTATCGGCATAGACGATCTTCACAGAACCGATGTTTTATTAGGTTGGGTACAGTCATTCAGGTCTAATTATGGCTGGG
>NW_022158924.1:0-2486 GCF_000260195.1 Fusarium odoratissimum NRRL 54006
AAGTCTACTCTCAAATGGCGGGGGAATTAGCGGTAACCCCGGGTATGCAATGTGGAACGCGTTTTCCAATCATGTCGCGCCATCAAAATAATCCCTTCTACGCATGGTTTTTATTCCATTTCATCAGTTTCGAGGAAAGGAAAAATGCGCCCAGGACCCCTCAGCCTATCGACGGTCTGAGAAGAAGTTACCCAGGCACAATTGGAAATCATGACGAATAGAGGAAAGGATATAAGAGACACTACAAAAACAGGAGAACACACGGATAAGCCAATCGGTGTTGTGTTATATCAGTCCGGAAGCTACTTAAAGAGGTACAAGGAAACCGCAAGAGTGACATCCCGGCTCGATGAAGTAGATATCTCTAACACGGAGATGTAAGACTTGAATGTATGGCAGCTGTGAATATGCCCTACGAAAGTTTCGAGAAATTAATTCGATGGACTATTTACGGCCTTCAGATTCTCCGAGACTCATTCGTGCCAGATGCTCTTTATACTCTGCAACCCTTTGCCCGTGCACCTTATGTGCATTATACCAAGTTCTCAGTACATCGAAGTCCTGTAGCCAGCAAGTAAAATACTCTCTACGACCGTCACCGCTCAAATGCCACTGAGTCTCGCTAGCCCTGATCGCATAGATGCCACACCGTGCTTCAAAATGATCAATAACTTTATTATCCCACTCGACCCATTGATGGAGGTATGTTTTAAAAGCGTCTGTATAACTTGTCTCCGACTCATCGCTGGGACGATTTCTGGGCCCTGTATTGGACTTTGGGACGTCGAGGGCTTTCGGTGCATCCGGGAGATCCAGACCATAAACTACTGAGGCATCCATTGAAGCATGAAAAGCCCTTTCCTTCTGCAAGTAGGGAAGAGAAAGCGGGGGACCTTTCGGAAAGAGGGCTCCGGACTTATCTTTACAAATGCATAGTATCCAAACTCAGCTTTATATCTATGTATATAGGATGCTGAAGTGAATCAGTAAAAGGCTAAAGCGGTTTTTTTTAGATGGAAATAACCTTACATCCATTTATAGATTGAGTTATATGGAGGATCGTATCATTTACCTTGGCATCTCTCTACACTTGCAGTCGAAACGAGAAATCTAAAAACATCGATATCTGCCACTTAGGACTGCAAGACATAGATAATTCTTGATGAGGGTAAAACTAGAATAGTGAAGTTAGGCATTCGTTAATAAACTTACATAGGCTTCCTTTGGTTGACACAAAATATGGACTATACGCCCCCATACTCAATGGAAACTCCGAGATTTATCAGTAATAAACAATAGAAGTGATCTTATATCAAAATGGTGGTATCTCGCGCCATCTCAAAAGTCAAGGCAGACGGAAATTTACGGTTAGCCAATGTCAAGATAAACTTTGTGACTACATCAGTGATACAGGGTTGCTTGGCCTTCCAATCCGCAAATAGATGTACGTGAAGTCGGCTAATGTAATAATATCAGAATAGCCTAGAAATCCAGGGACAAAGGCCGATTTGTGTAGGAGCTTAACTTCCTGGTAACGGTCATTGAAAGCTCTTGAGCGGGAATGTTGGACTCTTGAGTATCTCTATACTCGACAAATATCGGTACATCCACCCCTTTTGATTGTGTCAGCGCATAACATATAAGAAGTAGGCCGTTAAGTTTAATGATTTAGCTATTCACTCTCGAAGCCTGTATTCCTGTTATTGTGGATAAATCTTCAAGGGGCCCTCAATAGATCATTATCAAAATAGTGCTTCACATATCTGTAGAGTTCCTCACCAGCATTTCCGTATACACCTGTCTCTAAACAGTAAGAAGTTTCTACTTAAGATGAAGAGAGGTCGTGGAAGGTGAGCTATAAAACGAACTCTCTTGGGGTGGCTCTTGGTTTTCTTTGCCAAGGTTGTGAGATCGTGCAGGTAATGTGTTGTTAAGGGGTTACTTAGGTTGTTGTAGTTGAGCTCGTGATTGATTGCATTGAGCACCATGTGGAGGAGGGTTAGAAAACGCCGGTGGTTTCCTCACAGGTTCGCGCGGCCTGTAAGCTCTGCGAGACTGTTCTTGAGCGTGCTCGAGAATACCAAGCTACATGCGAGCTCGTTCATGTTGAATCTTCTCAAGTGCGGCTGTACGAGGACTTCTATGAAGAGCTAGGCACGTTCGTTCATGTGAACCGTCGTTAATATTACAAATGAAGTCTCTATGCTCAATGCATTCTTCAATGAGGTGTAGTATAACTCGAGACCTTTATTTTGTTAGTTTCTACATATTTATTTCATGAATGGATATGGGCCAAAACGAGCTCCATAGGGAAAATGGAAAGCAGAACTGTAAAAAGTGAACCTGATATTCGCTATGATACATATTGATCCAAACACAAACCAAATTCTGCCTTGCGTTTAGTAGTAAGATACAATTATAAGGATTATGTCAGGGCGAGCATCATAGTTCTTAGTAAACTTGAACCGCAATCTTCAGTACCTTGC
>NW_022158925.1:0-2478 GCF_000260195.1 Fusarium odoratissimum NRRL 54006
CCAACTCCATGGAATGGATGGAAATGGATGCACGGACCATCCATTTCCACGCCGTGGATACGTGGACGGTGGACGTGGAATGGATCGCCAGCCTGGACGCAAGCCTCAATGCCTATACCGGACTCATTGAATCCCTTCGAATAGGTTGTTTGGATGGGCTGTCACCTCCGGACCTGGCTCTGCGAGATGATAATAAAGGGTCTCAGGGTCATTCCAATTCACGTTGAGGAACACAATGGCTTCGCCAGTAATCAGCAGACCATATTCAAGGACACTTTCGATCATGTAATGATAAGTCTGCGTCGCGGCTCAGCTTTTCTGCGCAGTAATGGAAAGCGTACACCAGGGTCTATCGAAGTCGGAATCGTCCTGCGGTTCACCACTTCCCCGTGCATGTCCGTGATGCGCAGACCGGCACGCAGATACTCAGAGCTCAGCTTGTGTGGCGGCTTATACTCGGAAATGTAGAGCATGGTGCGCCGGGAAGACGCAGTATTGTCGGATCGATAAACGCAGATCTAATCCGGTCGCAGATGTTTGAAATCTCTTCGATGGCCCGGCGTCCGCTGTGCTGTTGATTGTGCCTCCCCTTCGATGGCTTCCTCCGCAACGTCACTGAGGGCATGCGGGTGGTTCTCGAAGATGACACCATCTCCAATCTGGAACCGCCTCCTGACCTCTTTCTCCTGTTTGAGTTCTTCTATGATGGCTTTCACAGGATCCCCCACACTATCATGCAGGAAAAATTCGAGCGTCTTCTCGTCACATTCGGTCGTTGAGCGACCAGGTTCCCCGGACGGCCAGGAAGTTTCGGTTTCCGAAAACAGGGCGTTCGGTGGGAAACGATTCGTAGACTATGCCGAAGGTGAGCTTCTGTTGGTCAAGGAAGTCGGACACCACATATCACGCGAATCTTATGATGGAGCCCCTCAAAGCTAGCTTTGGATCCGTTTCGATGAAAGGCGGGAGAATAGGAAGGTGTGATAAGCTGCAATGTATCCGTCAAGCGCCATCGGTAGCGTTTGTGCCTCTGACGTTTCGGCGCGTTGTTCCGCCTCCTCCGCCTTCCGCTGAGCTTGTCGTAGGAGCTCGCTAACAGGTGTGTTTCTGATGATCCATCCTTGATGAATGAAATTAATGTTGTGCTGAAAAGCGATTTTAGAGAGCGGATGTTGGTATCAGGTTTTTTTGTTATGTGGATTGGTCTAGTAAGATCGGGCCCACTGCATTGTTGAGGGTACCGAGTTCGAAAGTCGTTTGTCAGCATGTGAGGCTTCGCATTGAGCCGTTGGTTGGCGCCCCCCTCCCCCACGTAACAAATCCCATCCATGTAACGAAATCTCAGGAAGCTGCAGGTCAGTGAAGGCAACAGTTCAACTCCTTTCGCGGTACATTTAGAATGGTCAGAGACCATTCTACCATTTGACAGCTTTGATCTTTGCTATGTGGGATCGAACCACGCGAACGCTGACCATGCAGGCCAATGAAGAGGAAGAGGAGGATACAAACTGCAATGCGGTCGTCAAACGACTTGCATAGCGTACCTGCTGATGCTAGACGCGGCGCGCCTACATCAACAGAAACAAGCTGAGTGCATTTGGATTACTTGTGCCGGCGAAGAAGACTTGTAGATTGATTTGTCTATTTGATCGCCGTGCCTTGATATTGAGGAACACCACTAATGGAGAGGACAAGGATGGCTAAACGGTCAGTCAGTTGAACGGCGGTCGTATGGTTTGACTATAAAACGGTCAAGTAAGACGGTCGGAGGATCAAACGGCGCAAGACACAAAGGTTAGACTTTGATCATTAGACGGTAATACGGCCAAGCTACTAAACTGTGTGCTGACAAAGAGACCAGTCTATTAAGGGATCTCATACCCGCACAACCGGTTGTGTGCCTAAGCTAGGTCAGGGATTAAAGCCTTATCTGCACACTTAGCATTTTACTAAAAGCCTAATTATTTCTACTAACTAGCTATATAAAAAATGTAAAAAATATATCTTTATATAGCTTAAAAAAGAGGCTATGTAATAGTATTTATTTTATTCTTATACTGCTTAAGTTATATATAGTAAGATATACACTTTTGAAGTTAAGTTTATTATTAAAAATTAATTTTTATATAAATTATAATAAAGATCCTATAAGTTAAATAATGAAAAGAGCTATTCTTTTACTAATTTATTCAATCGTTTCAAACAAACGGTGCCTAAGCGAGGGCACACCTGTGGGCGTGGTGATGTGAGAGCAAGCTACGTGCAATGTATGATATGAAACTGAGATGGGATGGATATACCTACGGTTTAATTTTGAGGGCAACAGGACTTATTTGGTATGCAGAATACATTTGGCTGGCTGAAGTGTCTTTAGGATTCCATGAAGACTCACTCTGCATCACAGGCACGCATGACATGGGCAACGGCGCAGAGTTATCAGGGAGTTAGGTTATGCACCACAGTGTTTTGCTTTTGAGA
>NW_022158926.1:0-2475 GCF_000260195.1 Fusarium odoratissimum NRRL 54006
CATTCTTGACTCGAGAATGCATCCAGCAAACAAACAACACTGCTGTTATCATGCTGAGACTGAGGGAGAGAAGGCTCTCTGGAGAACGAATTCGATCTACATTAGTGCTTATGACGCTGTTTTCTCGTTAGCAGATACACAGATGGAGAGGGATATACGGCAACGAACCCCAAAAAGTATGTCAGTAGACTCATAGAGGCCGATGCGAGAAATGCGCCAATCCAATCGACTCGCACTTGCAGACTTTGCAGTGCCTTTCGTGATGCGCTGAGGCATGAGGTTCTTGGCAAGGCCCACCACCCGATGGCGAGGAGCAACAAGGTAAGGCCACCACATAAATACCATCCCGATCGCCATCCAAGAGTATCGATCAATATACCGCCGACAACTAGGCTAGCTGAGAATCCTAACAGCTGGCTTAATCCTAGGCAAGCAAAGGATAAGTTGCGTCCCCGCCCTTGCGGCTGCACTTGAGTCACAAGGGCCACAGAACTAGACAAGTGTAACGCAGTGGCGACGCCTTGTAAGGCTCTCAAGATAACCAATTCCTCGCCACTCTTGACCAGTCCACAGGTAAGCATGAAGATGCAATTGAGCATGCATCCCAGCAGATTCACTGGTCGTGGTCCCGCGACATCAGCAATAGCGCCCGTGAGCAGCAGTGTTGATGCAGTGGCCAGTCCCTGAACTGACGATGGCCAGAAGGCGAGAGACGGAGGGAGACGGAGATCTTCTGTCAGTTGGGGGAGTCCAATGACTATGAGGCCATTGGTTGCGCTACTGGTAACGCTCACGCCACATAGGTATGCGATTGCAGCAACCTTTCGAAGAAGTTGCTTAGAGGGGACAGTCCCAATGTCAGCCTCTTGAGAGTTTCCATCGATGATACTTGTTAGTTGCACGTCGCTTGCGGATTTTAGCGACAGAGAAGACGATGATTCAAATGATGAAGACTTCATGTTGCCGCTGGCTGTGTTCTAGCTGGATAAGAGAGACTTTGCCGCCAACGAGAGTGTAAATCCTTCTGCTGCAATGCTGCGTGCTATGAAAGGAGGAACGTTACTTTGTTCATACTTGTAGTGGATTGAAGCAGGCTTGCTCGATTGGTATTATCTAAGAACCATAGTTACCCTTTCGCCATTACAACTGATCCGTCGTTCCACAATACCGGTTATTACGACACTGTCAGGGCGGAACTGTGACCAACTAGATCCCAGCAACGGGTGAAAGGCAATTAGAATAAAGATCCAATCCATTCCTACCATTCTGGATCTTACCGTCGGCTGAGGGAGCTATCACAAAAAACCCTTTTTTCACAAGTACGCCAGTAACAATAAAAAGATTTAACATTTAACGGGCTTCAGCTTTACCACTTTGGACATTAGTCATAGGTCACCACCTTCAGACTGAAAGCAACCGCAACCCTAGTAATAGATTTGGATCGATAACTACAGTAACGCACCACGAAACCAAGGTTCTGAACGAAGCGACATATTTCACGTGAACAGTCACTAGAGAAAATCAGAAGCCGCGTTATGCGTTGTTATGTCAGACCCACCACGTTCTGTCTCTTCTATCGCCCCCGGCCACGGTCTCCCATGGTCATGGACTGGCAGACATCCAATCACTGCAACACCATCCTCAGATAGGTTGTCCCCACCTCAAGTTAACTACTTGTATCTGTTAGTACACCCAGACGTTAAGAGGCTTCTCTAGCTGCCGTAGTTCTCGGCATTAGACTTTCGGATTCCCCTGCGATATCCTGGATTCTGCTAATCCCTGAACCTTTCTTTGGAAAGGCGCTGCTTTGGTGGAAGAGATGGTATGCCAGGGAGGTCCTTGCCGGACCAGGCATCTACTTATCACTTGGGTACATGAATATATATGCAGGAAAGAATATCACGTTCATGAATCCTTGTTCGGCTGGAACCCCAAAGTGGGTACGATTTGTATTGTATGTAACATAGCATTTGTAAGGGATCTCCTCGCCAATAAGGAAGGTTATGAAGATACAGCTACCCCTGCGGTTGCGCCTTCCTTGTATGAGGAGCCGTGACTTTAGATTGTGCGTCTTAAAGTCGCTTTCATTTTTAGTTAGAATGAAGTTACTCTAGTATAGACCATATATTTACTGGCATTGGGAAGGAAAAGAGTTCTTAGAGAATCTCACCCGATAAAAGTGATGCTGAACTAACCACAAATATATGTTGATAATGGTTGAACGGAGAGACAGTCCAGGTCAAAGTAAAGGAATCCAATTATGATACATATGGCGTCTCCTACCAAGAAACTGATGGTAAGGCATAAGAACGGAAATTGAGGGATACCTAAGATATTCAAATCCCTTTCAGAGAGGACAGGCCTCTATTTGGTGAATAGAGATGATTATATGTAGAGCACGATGCAGATGGTAGCATTTGCTGTCGTGTTGATTCAAAGCATGCCGCACCCAGATTTGACATAAGCCTGAACCTA
>NW_022158927.1:0-2459 GCF_000260195.1 Fusarium odoratissimum NRRL 54006
GGAAAACATTGTATATGTCTGAGTTTAGTATGCTGCCGCAACGATGATTGCGTTAAAGCAGACGTGAGACGCAATCCACCACGGTGTCCGGAAACATGAGGTCCACCTAACGATGTTCGCGATTGTGATAAAGTAACCAAGGTATATAAGGACCGGCCAATTTCTATGGCTAGGATTCCGTCGTACGCTATGAGCTCCTGAACAAACACTACCGCCTGCGTGTTCGATTTAGCTGAGAGACATTCCGGGGTACCGGTGTGGCGCCTTGTCTTTTCAGACTTAGACCTTGTGCGACTGACATGCTGTATATCACGCCAGATGATACTACCGTCTACAGGACCTGTGCTCGCATAGGACTTGATCATGGCGGCCGCTCAGCGTAGCTAAGTAGATTTGGAGGGCGTGCATTAGCCGCTGTAAGCGAGGGAGGGAAATGGTGTGGAAATGAGTGAATAATATGCAAGGGAATGAACCAGTTCGGGGGTATCTGTGTATGTGTGGACTACTGCCCCCCATTGGCCATTTCACAAACTAATCCTTGGGATCCGCTGCCCCTGCCGCCGGAAGCATCCGACCTTCCCTTGGGTCAGAAGAATACAGTACCTTCCGGACTCATTGCTTGCAATATCCTATCTACAGTCATGTCTATCAAAGCCCCTGAACGATTTCTCTCTGCTAGCTAGAGGTAACCAGTTGTCTATTTTGTCTTGCCTACATGCTTAGATAAAAGCGATCGTTTAAATGATGTAGAACATTTGCGCAGGGACCTTCTCTAACCGCTTGCATTTCTGGAGGAGCCAAGTAAAGGAATGGGTACAGAGGGGCGGGAGCAGGGAAGGTGTCTATTGCAGATGGTCAAATAAAAGAGGAGGTACAGGACGTGGTAAAGGTTAGCGCTGGACACCCCTTCGTTTCATGTTTGCACATCCCTGGATAGCCGAATATGGATCATATAGTGACTATGAAATGAATTTCACGCCCACTCTCTAACACTAATCCATTTATACCCCTCTTGTTCGAAATGTGCGAAGCCCTCCGGCGCCTCACCCATAACAATTAGGTTTATGAACTCGAAGAACTGAGTATTGATGGGACGGAATGTGATTCCTAAACGCACTGTAGACAAGCATCCCGATAGCCCCGACCTACATTGGAGGCCACTCCTATTTCACCAAAACGATGGGAATACACGCGCTAGACAGGTATGGTGGGACTACCCCTGTGCGCTCCGTGTAGGGTCCGAGGAACAACGATGTTTACCGTAGGCTAAGCCATCCACGTTAGCACAAGGCTAGTATTGCCCCTCAGAGTCAGCGCGTTCTCCATGCTGCAAAAGGCTATCATGCAAATGTTTGTAGATGGCTGATAGCTACAAGAGTATTTAGTTTATATCTTCCTGTCGCTCACCTGCGGTCTCTGCCCTCGCCCTTTGTTTACAAGTCCATCGCCTGATATTCAGCTTCGAACAGCTTCAAGTCGTCTTTCATTATTTCTCATATGTACATTACTACCAGCCTCCGCTCAAGGAAGCCATATCCCCGCCTTGGATATCAATTCTTGCCCATGCAAATACAAGAAAAGTACAGAACAAAAGATACAGCTACGCAAATACAATAGCTAGAGTTTCCTCGTTTACCGACTGTACCAGTACCACAATACTCATCTATACACAGATGTCACAATGTCCATGACACAACCCGGCTATGCTTACCCGACCTCTTTAAGCGCTTCTCTTAACCCTGACGAAGATTGGACCAAGATATCCGACCTTGCCAAGCGTCGAAGGATACAGAACCGCCTTGCTCAGCGTAATTATCGTAGGTTGGATCCTATCGACCCTGGACCCTCATTTTCACTAGACCATACTCTAGAGAAGAGCACCCAATCTCATTGAGTAAAACTAATGGCTGGCTACAGGAAAGAAGGTCAAACGCTGTCTTGACGACCTCGAGCGCCTTACTGGTTCCTCAGAGGATGTAGCGGCGGACAAGCAGCCCCAAAAGACTATTAAATGGAAACAACATTCCTTCGCATCCCACAGTAGAAAATCGCGATCTACGGTTGTCGGAATGCCAATTGTCTCTCAATCTCTGCTCACTTCTCCCGTGCAGCATACTGGCGAGCCTTTAGCCACCGACACCCGCGACGACAAAATCCGATCCAGCAGCCTTCCCCACTTAAGTTCCCTTGCCCAGTCGGCTCCCACTGAGATTCTACTTCCTTTATGTGACTCTGCTCAGCCCTCCTCAGCCATTGAAGACACGGATGACTCTGCCAACAACATGATACCCTCTACGGCGCCCACGACGCTGTCTCCCGCGACACACATTAGCGATACTATTAATTCATGGGGGTATGGTAGCGTCGATGGACTCAACCCTTACATAGCCTACTGTAACATGACTCCTATGGAGTTAAATTCTATCAGCTTATACGGACATCTCGATTGTCATGTAAGT
>NW_022158928.1:0-2459 GCF_000260195.1 Fusarium odoratissimum NRRL 54006
CTGCCACTATCAAACGGTCTTTGCCCTCGCTGTTCTCGACCCTGGTCTTCAGCGATCTATCGTTTGTGCGATGATTGTCGGCTGCGTAATGCAAACCAGCGCATCCAAAATGACCAGATTGTAGCAGGAGGTGGTGCTGCTGCTGATCAGCTACGTTTCACGAAGGTGTGTTGTCCTCTAGACTCCCTACACACTCGACGGTTCTGTACCGTCTGCTGAATCATGACGAGACTAGGACGAGACGCCAGAGGTCCTCGCGTCCGAACAGGCGCCAAAGTTCTGTTGACTCCCAGAGCCTCCAGAGCCTCCAGAACCTACATCCCCCAGCTCCCTCACCTTTACCGATAGCACCTCCTGGAGGAGGAGGTGGTGGAGGAGAAGGACAGGATCACCTCTCTGGCTCGCAAGACCGTGCGCTCTCTCGACGAGAGGACAGCAACTGGTGGGTGCACCTCGCCCGTCTGCGGGTGCGGCCGTTCCAGCAAACATGGACGGGTCGGTGTGCGTTCTGTGATGCCCTCCTCCTGTCAACGGAGAAGGGGGGTTGGTGCTGCTCGAATGGCAAACAGACGGCTCCCAAACTTCCTCCTTATCCTCCTGACTTCCAACGTTGGCTTGATACTACCGCCTTGCCTCTGTCTGCTTTCAGTCGTCGTTTGAATTACCTTTTCGCTTTCTCCGCCCTAGGTGTGACAGAAGGTTTCGTTCACTTCGGTGTGCCTTCTGACGTTGTCGTCGCGGGTCGGGTCTATCATCGCCTGCTGAACCTGTCGAGTGGCGATCACAGCATGCGCTGGTTCCTCTATGACGAGGCAGCCCGGACGGATAAGGCGCTGGTCACGAAGGTGCCCTTGACTGCTGTTCATCAAGTGAGACGGCTGCTTCAGTCTGTCAATCCATACCTCTCAAGCATTCGCCACGCTCTGCAGCAGGTGCCTTCCGAGGCCACTCCGCTGGCCGTCGAGTTGAGGGATAGTCCCGCCAGTGGGGAGATCGCCGCGATTATCAACACGCAGAACCTCAACACTGTGGACTGCCGCAAAGTGGTATTCTTTCGTCACGGCGGCCGAGCGCAGTTTGTCCACGTTCTTTCGCGGCACTATGAGCCTCTCCAATATCCATTGTTCTTTCCCCACGGAACACCCGGCTGGGGTGTTCCTGGTCTCGGTGATGCCTCTTTGCGAGAAGGAGACGCGACGGCTACAGAGACTGGCGCACGTATGCGTATGCCCGAAACTTGTGGACTATCCCAGCTGCAGTGGTGTCGATCGATGCTTCTAGCGGAGCCCCGATTTCTCATCTTCGGTCGTCTCACGTGTGAGTATCTGGTTGATATGTACTCGAGGATCGAAGAGATGAACCTCGACTACCTGAGACGAGCGAGGTCGTTGCAATCGTCCGGCTTTGACCCTGCCACCGACTCACTTGCGTATGACCATCTCCGCAATAGGTTGCCGGCGAACTTCACCGGCTCGCGCGCGTGGACGTCCGATCACGTTGCGGACGCCTTAGCCCTGGCCCGACGATTCGGGAAGCCGACCTTCTTCATCACCATGACGACGAACCCCGGATGGCCCGACATAGTTTCCGCTCTGAGATCGGGTCAGCATTTCACAGACGCGCCTACCGTTGCTTGCCGCGCTTTTCACATGCGGCTCCAACATCTGAAGGCCTTCATCAAGCGCCATTTCGGGCGAGTTATCTACGCCATCACTGTGGTTGAGTTTCAGAAACGCGGCCTGCCGCACGCACACATGCTTATTAAAGTCAGTCTCAAATCAACCTCGATCTCAACATCTCCTACCTTTTGCTTCCCCCATTCCTCCCCTCCTTCGCCGTCCCCCCCCTTCTCCTTTCTTTCATCTTTGAGAAGCAAGGGCTACTTAATATCCTTTTTCATTCCAGGTTTCGCCAGAGCCAACAATCGATGCACTCGATGCTATCATTTCTGCTGAACTGCCCCGATCTCCTGCAGACGCTGCCCTCCGTGCCTCCGTTCTCCGCACTAACATACATAGTCGCAATCACTTGAACGGGCCATCCTATTGTAATAGGGACGGCCGTTGCAGGTTCGGCTTTCCTCACCCTCTCTCCCGCCGAACAACTTTCGATCCTCAAGGTCGCATTCACTTCCGTCGTAGGGAAGAGGAAGACGCGTGGGTCGTGCCCTACATGCCATCCCTCATCCTCTACATGGACTGCCACATTAACGTGGACGTCTGTTTATCTGTGAACATCTTCATGTACCTGTTTAAGTACCTGTTCAAAGGCCCCGACCGAGCTAACTTCCGAGTGAGTGACGACAGTCCAGCGTCAGATACGCCCGACGAGTACAAGGACTATATCGCCGCGAGATATCTTTCGTCCTCGGAAGCGGCGTATCGCATCTTCTCCTTCAGTATAGTAACGAAAGAGCCCTCTGTACGATGCCTCCCGGTTCATTTGGAAAATCATCAGCT
>NW_022158929.1:0-2435 GCF_000260195.1 Fusarium odoratissimum NRRL 54006
TAGAGGCCGTACCAGAATGAGGTTTTCGGACGTTTGAAAAGACGATTGAATACAGAATTTGACCAGCTGTCGTTCGGGGGTAGATATTTCCGCGTTCCCATCCATAAGGGGACGTCTTCTGGCTTATCATCTACTTCAGAATTGGCGCGAGTTCGGACGTAAGTAGTCCAAGCTTCATCGTAGATCTCCCATATTGTCTGTGCTGTAACGAGACAGCCTGTTTGTCGGGCCGACTCCTCTTCGCTTTGTTCTAATCGTTCAAGGCGGGGTAGAACACGTTGCCCGAACTCCTTACGCATGTCCTCCCATTTCAGCTTTAGTTTGGAAAGCATATGCTGGTGGTAAGCCCGAGCAATTTCTTCAGTAGCTAGACGAAGGACTCTGTCTACCAACTCTTCTGCCGCGTGACGACGCCCATGTTCAAATTCGGAACGGGCGTGCTGAAGTAACTGTCGCAGGCATACTTCGATCGCGACTTTGGACACAGTAAAACGCTGGATACTCATTTGAGATACGAGGCCGCGCTGGAAAGGATTTCGAGGGATATAAAGCTGAACGAGAACCTCTAAGGCGATATGTCCGCCATACCAATCAAGACTCGAGGGAGGAATCCACAGCATTCCAGAGTCCTTGATGGCCATGTCAAGTCCAAGGCCCCGTCGCTCTAGCAAAAGCCTGATATTGGGTTTTCGACGAGTCTGGATCGTCCACTGCGGCAGCCAAATCCAATTGTCATATGAGAACCGTTCTTTACGTGCGAGTGCATAAGTGAGAAGCCGACAGAAGAGCTGAGCAGTATAGAAAGCGAGAATTAAGGCAGGGGGCGAGATAGTAGTACCGCGATGAATTTGCGTAGTATTCGAGGCTTGTCGCCGGCCTCGACTGTTCGCGGAAAGATCGCTCAACATACCCTCACTCAAGGCGAGGAGTGGAAGAAAACCTGATCCGAATATTTCATAATCACTGAACATGACAGAAAACAGCTCTTTAGGCAACTATAGGCCATGGCGCGAATGACCCCTGGCCTGCGCTCGTGGGGATGGCCTGGGTTGGTGGCTCGAGTACGCTTCGCCTTGACTTGATAGTCCCCGATATCCCGCAGTAAGAATTTTTGGAAATGTACAGCATCCGAACGAGACTCATGTGCGATTCTGGAGATTTGCTCATGCAGATGAGAATGGCACTGGCTCTTCCATAGAACAGTGAAAGGTCCCTGCCTGGCAGTGCTATGGGGTGGATCACTCGCAACATAATCGCGGGCTCCAATATCGATCCAACAGGAGTGAATGACCAGGTGTGCAGGATCAAGAGCCCCAAGGACTGAGCTCTCGAAATCGTCTAAGGATGCGTTAAGTGTTTCTTTCCCAAAAGTATTCTTCAAGTCGTGAGACTGAAAAAGCAATCGAGGACCCTTGAAATATGGCACAGTTTCTCCGCTCTTGGTCGTGAGCTGGAATTGATCCGCTTTATTGACTACCAGAGTCCAGAAAAGAGGAAGGTCTTCTGCTGGGATCGTATATTGCAGATGGACTGCCCTGTTGACATCATCAGCCCTCCATCGATTATTTCCTGGCTTTTCTTGGGACGAACGAGACTTCGCATACGCTATGTCGTACGTTCGTGGTATTTCCTGGCGGCAAGGATCAGACATGGCCTCACAAGCTGCCGGGATGATGATGTGATCATAAAGATCTTTTTGACGCTCAAGGGACAAAGCATTCCGAGTGGCTGAGGTTGAATCAGGGGCCGCACAAGGGAAAAAGAGAAAGACCGAAAAATGTACACTATGTGTGTTGAAAGTACCAAACTTGATATGCCTTGTCCTGGCCAGGTCCAGTCCATGAGGTTGAATAACCTGGTCGCATGACAGGTTTAGGGCGAGAGAGGGTAGAAAAGATAGGCGGAAGTTGTTGGGAGGTCGGATTGCTTGCAGACCTGTAGCTCCAAGCCAAATGCTGTCAATATCTCATTGTCTACACAGAACCAACTCTGGTTCGTTCTTGGGGAGAAGTTGCATCTGCGATTTGCGAAACGAGAGCGGCTGACCAGGCTTGTTTGACAGGAAGTCCCTCCATTGTCGGAAAAAGCTGCCGGGATCATAAGATCCAGCCTCACCAAAAACCGTCGGTAGAGAAGGAAGGCAACTTTGTAGGTACTCTGCGCTCTCTCGGAGAGAACAAGTATGTTCTGGCTCATTGACCTCGAAATCATTTTCACCTGATCCAAGTGTTCCTGTCAGAATATAACATTCAATAACCCCTTAAGAGATACGATAAGACATACATTTACACTTAGAATGGAAGAAAATCCAGAAAGCCTGGTCGTACGCAGTCTCATGCGAGTCGAAAAAATCAGACCTTAACTCGTTGTCTTGATGCCGGAGGGCTTCAATGAAGCTATCGGGCGTCTCATTACGGTTTTCATCGACATCGGAG
>NW_022158930.1:0-2430 GCF_000260195.1 Fusarium odoratissimum NRRL 54006
GTTTCCGGACACCGTGGTGGATTGCGTCTCACGTCTGCTTTAACGCAATCATCGTTGCGGCAGCATACTAAACTCAGACATATACAATGTTTTCCTCCTGCCACTTCAAAAAGTCACCAAGGTCATGGCCTAGGTTACAACCCATCGGTACTCTATCCGAAAGAGGGCTTTCGTCGTCAACCATGAGCGGCATCATCGGACTCGGTGGTAGACTCTCATCCGAGCTGTGGAATGAAGGGCGTTTGGGTCCCCCTTCGCAGAGCCATCGCTTCAGTCCTGTGTTTTTGGAGAATTTAACTTTTTCAAATGCCTGGCCGGGTTCTAGAGCGTTCCAGAACCCGGAAGGGAACTCGGCACCCACTGGGATGGGCAGGTTATTATCAATGTCGATGGTGGAAGGCGTTGACGAGAGAGTGCTGTCTGACGACGGTCGCATCGACGGCCCAGGCTCAAACTCTAGCTCGGGCACGTCCTCGGTTACCAGCACCCCGTGTGTCTCAAAGCCAAACGTATCGAACCATGATATAATCTCCTCCATCTCCTCTTCATCTTGTTCTTTTGATATGTCTTGGAAGAAATCTCCCACCCCCCCTTGAATTGCTATCTGGAATGCTTCCCAGTCTAATGTGTCGTCCAAAGTCTCGATCCCTCTACCCACGTCAGCTTTGGAAAGAACAATGGGGCCATGACGGAAAGAGGGTTGCGTGAGCGTATACGGCGTGCTCATGAGGTATATGCATTTATCATCTTTTCTGCTCTTCATGTTGGCGGTTACGAAGGCAGGAACATCACTCAGCGGCTTTATTTCCGTCCTATCTGCTGCCGTCACCGTGATATCTGGTGGTGGTGGCAGTCTCTGAACGTGTTCTGCGCTCAAGCGAACAGAGTCTTTTGGGATAAGTCGTGGCAGGCTTTCTGGTGAAATGTCGTCTTTATCTTTGCCCCTCGGGATGGATTCATAGGACTCCGTTGACGCCACAGGGCTGACCGAACCGATGAAGCACGGCTTTCTCATTGCTCCTTCATTTAATTGTTGCGCAGCTTCTTGTGTCTCGGGCAGCATTACGATAGGGTCGGTTTCTAACCTCTCATCTGTTTCAATGCCTCTGAAACGCTGGTCTGTCAGAACATTTGTCATGCTGTCCGTCAAAGTCCATCGCGGGGCACCGATTTCCATCTTAGAAATGGGATGCCCGATAAGATTCTTCTTCTTCCTTTGGGACCGTTTCGCTACCGATGTCCTCCTGTCTGGCAGCGAATGTTGAGACAAAGTCGGAGTAGATTCCCTGCTTCTCCACCTCAGATGTTTTCGGAAGCCCGTGGACAGAGGCATGGTGCTATGCAGTGTGTGTGAAATGGAAGGATTTCCGGTGGAGATGGATGAGAAGGTCAGATAGACCCCCGCGATGCACATTGGGTTGGTTTATATGCAATCCTCGAGCCTTTGACTGCTTCCGTCAGTCTGGCAAACTAAATGGCCAGCGTTGTCTGTCATATGTCATGACAAGACTTTGGCCGGCAAATATCGGCTGTGTAGGCTGTGTAGGCTGCCAACCGGTTAACTTGACCAACCAAGAGTTGAGACCTCATGCGAGATCCTCGTAGAAGGTTAATGTTCTTCCTGGCGGGATCGAGGGTTGTTAATTAGGACCATTTTTTAACCAAAGAAGAGGGCAGCCACGTAAGCACAGGACAGTTTTGGGTAAGTTAAGTGGGAACCCTGTAAGAAACATAACTCTATATCGTGAGCAGGGCATCCAGCCATGCTCAGGGCTTCCAACTAGCATCTTGATTTGCAGACATACGTCCCCTCAAGAGTCTTAACTACCTGGTAGACAAATCGTAAGTGTGACAGCGAGTCTTGTTTCGCGGCGCTACTCTGTAGGCCAATTTCACATTTGCTTTTCACACTTCTGCTTTCCATTCTTCGTTTCACCTCCCAAAATAGCAAAGCGCCAACTTTGAACAGGTGATTGGGCCTCAAATTGACTGGATACGTGGTGGCTCCCGAAGCCTCGAGCTTAGAGTGTCATCAAGTAGACAGTTGCCCCTCGTAATAATCACACCATTGCGACAGATCTATAAGCCTGTCGAGAGCTTAAGACAGGGAGTCTGTAAGGTAAAGGCGATAACTATGCAACCTTTTCTCATCAAAACCACACGTCACAAGGCCATTGGAGCCCTGTTCATCAAGTATGTGGCCAAAATCAGCGATCATTAAGCACTTCTTTTGAGAGGCATGCAAAAAAGACGAAAATATGAAGCCAACGTCTGATTATCCTACACAAAGAGAAAGCATCTAAAGAAGGTTTGCTTTATTATTTGGGTCTTCCAAATACATAATTTAACAACAAAAGTCACAGCCACAGCTTCTTACACTGATATTCAGAGGCTCTACGTCGCTCTCGTTATCATAGCATAGCCCGCGAT
>NW_022158931.1:0-2422 GCF_000260195.1 Fusarium odoratissimum NRRL 54006
GTAATTTCGCTACGGTCGCGCAAAGAGACCAAGAAATAGCATGAAATAGACAAAAAGAGAGTCCATCGGGCGAACGAAACATTGCAAATGACACATTATTGCTATTAACACCGTCGTTGTTGCCAGATCTAGAAACAAGAATTGGTACAACTAGCAACAAAACTAACAGCATGGCGACTTTCTATTTTTAGCTTCTACAAGTTTTAGCAGTTGGCTATGGGACGTGAGTCAAAGACGAGTGCCATACAGTCAAAGGCCAATACCACACATTCATTTGCAGGAACAGTCTCCATAGTCTTCTTTTCTTTCGTCCAACCTGTTAAAACTACACGTTGCCGGCACTCAGTCGGAAACTGCAATGAAAACAACGGTATTTATTTCTTTGACTATTTGGAACGGGCCTATGTAGACGCGGGGAGCTTGCATGATCAGTAGAGGCCACAAGTTCTCCAAATATGAAGTCATGTATTTTCTCTAGGGTAGCTAATCCGTTAGGTCCCAGTTTTCTCCACCTTAAAGAACCTCTATTTTTGAGATAATGAAGTAGACCTATTTACACATCTTCCTCTGTAGCAAGAATACCTATTTTATCGCTGAATTTAAAATTTGGAGCGCTTGAGGCCCGTGGAGTTGTTTTTCTTATCCGAAAGGATGGCTATGTATATCAGCCAGCAGGTTGACACGTAATGCGTCTTCTTTACTTAGAAAACCAGACTCGCAAATGCAAAACAAGATAGCCCAAAGGTCCCCGCAGACCCGTTTCGAATGGTCAAATATGTACCGTATGAGATGGGGTGGTTGATTTATAGAACCATGTACTGTAGCTTATTGCTACTAATACGTAAGAGGGGCAATCTTTCATACTCTCCCCGTCTTAGGAGAACCTGGATATAATTAGATGTGTCGTCCTGACAGTAAGATGTTAAGTCTGACCTCTACAGGCACCAAAATGTGTCCGACGTACTGTCGTAAACCATAAATGTTCATGCTATGGATACACTGCCTCCAGAGGTCTATTGGATGTTGCTAGGAGATCTGCCACTCAGTGATCTATGCAACATAAGTCGATGCAGCAGGTCGCTTTGCGAGATCGCCAAACCGATGCTCTACCGTGTCCTTCACCTTAACTTCAACGACGGAAACTTAAGATCTCAGGCACTCCTACTATTAAGGACACTGGTGTGTAACCCAGGTCTCTCCAGGTTCGTAAGGTCCATCTCTCTTGAGAACAACGGATCGGGAGGCTGGACAAAGGGACATTCGCAACTTTTAACTCTTGTACTGTCCGGTGTGAGCTTACGCCCGGAGAGAATTAGGGGGTTTTCCACAACCTCTTCCTGGGTTCCACTTGATAAATACTTCCTCAACCTCAATTCCGTAGTGTATACAGGCCATATAACGTCCGCTGAACTTGGTTGGTTTCGCTGGCATCTATCGAACTGCAAACAGATATCACGTCTTCATTTATGTCTTCCTAAGCGCGTATCTAACTACCGTTTTCGCCTGCTGGAGGCGGCCTCTCTTGATTGTTTGAGTGAACTCTGCCTTGAACATTGTGCGTTAGAACCTTTCCTTCCAAAGCATCCATGGAGGTTACAGTGGCTTGACCTAAGATTCTGCTCAGGTACCGAGGCCTTCATCGAGCGGTTATTATCAGGCAATCAGCTGCGATTCGTGAAAGTGCTCCGTCTTTCTGGTCGGTTATCACGAAGGACGTTTCTCTCTTTACTATTTTCCTTGGACGAAAATCATCACTTGGAACAATTATCCTTTCGCCTGGACGGTTTGCTACAACTGGCAGAAGGAGATCATAACGGCAGGTCGCTAGCACCATTGAAACTCGAGGTTTCTCTTGACGGTTTGCGGACGAGAATCCTAGGCCACCTCAAGACTCACGGCTCTAGGCTGCGATCAGTCATAGTAGATATTCGGCAGGACATAGACTTCTGCGAGCCCTGCCTATCATTCTCAATAGAAGATATGGCGATTATTATCAACTCTTGTCCTTCTTTGACGTTCTTGAGTTTACCTGTCCATTTTCGTAACGTATCCCCGGACCAAGTCAGACATCTACACTACCCAGTTAAACTTCAAGCCCTGCATATGAGGGGCGACTGTGGCTCTTTCAGTGATGTGGCTAGAAATATCAGTACATTGGTCAGCGTGTTTAAATTTCCGCCGAGTTTCCAAGCCTTTGTGGGTCACGGCAAGTCGCTAAAGATTATTCACATACCGCCTTCAGGACGTTCCTTTTTTACTAGTGTTAGCAGGAGCCAAAGGTTGTCCTATTGCCTCGATTTATGATCGCTCACTGTAACCGGGTGGTGTTCTGTAGGTTGAGTTATTACAGAAGCGGCGCCAACAACGGGTGTAGATATTAAAAGTTGAGCTTTTCTTTTCCCTTTTCCCTTTTCTCTTATTG
>NW_022158932.1:0-2417 GCF_000260195.1 Fusarium odoratissimum NRRL 54006
GTATTTCTTTTTATTTACTACTTCCTTTAACGTCAGCCATTAATTCTCTTTGATCTTCGTATGTTACCTCCAAATTTCAATCCTTCCCGCCATTTAACATATGAGTCTCTCCGTTTGCGGGCATTATTTAGCACCTGTGAATTCTGCTTCTAGAAGTTTTCTGCATCTTCTTTGCTAAATGCCCTACTTAATGTAGTCTTTGATAGCACGAATAACTAGTCTGCTCCACAAAGTCTTCTAAGTATACTAATTAAGTCCCTACCCCCTACTGCAATGCTTTTAACCTCGAAATCCCAGAGTTTTACTCCAGAGAGAGATTGAGCGTCTTTCCTTTTGAGATCTTTGGCTTTACCTTTGACACTTTTCAGGATATGGGGTATATCTGTTTTGCGAAAGATATATGCATTTCCCGGGCTATTTTCCTCATATAGCTAAAACTCCCTGCAAGGCATAATACCCTCAATCCGCAATTCGTCAAAATTTATATTAAATAAGCATCTTTCTCTCAGCTGGTTACTTAATTCCTTTGTCATTGTTAAGCCACGTATAAGTTGTTGCGGTATGCCATTCTGCTTTCTTATATAGGATCTATCATCCTTATCCAAGTCATCCGTTCTTTTAGATAAAACAATCCCTGATAGGGAATCCGCAGAGTTGACAGCCTCTACATAGGCTGCCACACGTTCTGCAATATCAAAATTCTCAATTGCATCTAACAATTTTGTCTTATCCTTGTAATGGATAAGCTTATTAGTCCTCATTGCTATAATACAGATAATAACATCTTAATCCTTTAGTAGTTCAACACCTTCAAGAACACTACCTCATAAGGATATAATCGACTTCTTGCGAATATAATCGATTTTAACTTGAGATTTTTCACAAGCCTTCGGAAAACAGCAATCCTTATCATATACTCTTAGCGCTCTACATATCTTCCCGTTATTCCTGGCTATAAATTTACCATCTTACCTATTCCAAGACCCTACTGCAAGGTTTAGATCCTGAGAAATTCTAAAGATAAACCTTTATTTAATTAGTTCTCATAGAAAGGCTATCTTAAGTAGAGGAATCTTATACGTTTTAAACTTAGATCCATAGAATTCCAGACCTATAAGGACAAACAGACCGTTTTTTCGCAGCCTTTTCAGATGCTCAACGTCTTGGCATTCGAAATTCTAATTAATAAAATTGTCATACACCTCTGACAGCTGGTGCAAATTCTTTACATAATTCAAGCTAAAGAGGTTACCTTTATTACTCAATATTCTGTATATTAGGTCAAAGGCTATACTAGCTTTAATAAAATCTTCCTCTTTCCCTATAAGCATATCTTTTATATTTTCGGTGATCTTTATTATAACAGTGCAGATTAAGACCTCTTCCTCCCTGAATACCAGCAGATGATTAAGATAGAAATGCCGCAGAGAACGCTCTGGTACTTGCTGCTGTTCCCAGAGTGCATCTGGATTTAACTCCTGTTATAAATATTCACAGCAGTTCGGATCTGTCGTATATACTAAGCTATCTCCTCTGTAAATATTTACTGCAAGTTTTCTATCAGCCATTAAGTTAGAGACAAAGTCAGATGTTAAGTCATCTGGGATAACAAATTCAAGACATAGAAGCCGTTAGTATTCCTTATGTATAGACTGGAATATGCAGCCACCCCGCCAATCTGGTCCTCTATCTGGCCCTTGCCCACCAAGAACCAGTAATCTATTGTCAGTAAGATAAACTAATAATCTATATTCCTCTTCCTTTTTGCAGTCCTGCCTAAGATAACCTAAGTATGGAGCATAGGAAGAAGCCTACTATTCCTTCTTATGGCTAGCCTTAAGGAAATTTCTATTATACTCTAGGAGATCTGGCTATAATTCTTCGTTTTTTTGCCACTATAATAGTCTGCGAAAATAGTTAAATATTCTCTGCAGCAGGTTAAAATCTTTTATTTCTAAAAACTTGTTTATATTTATTGCAATGGCATAAATAAAAAGACTCTTATCCTCTGAATGTTTCACGTGGTCGAAATATAAAAGGTCTAATAATAGATATTCTACATCTTAATAAAGCATCTCCTAGGTATTATCTCCGTCTGCTTGTTAGCGCTAAAGATATGGTACCTTTTTACCGTAAAATAAACCCTCTCTTTCGTTCTATAAGCCTACTATAAGTCAGGGGTCATATTCCAAGGCTGCAAATATATTTTTTATCTGGCTTAGGGTCTTATATATAATATACTCGAAATATAAGATTAGTCAGAGTTCATAGTCCTCCGTAGTAAACTGGTTCGACTTACATATATTACTGTCCTTGCATATATCACTCTCCTTGCATGTATCACTCTCCTCGCATATATCACTGTCCTCGCATATATCACTATCCTCGCATATATCACTCTCCTCGCATATATCACT
>NW_022158933.1:0-2402 GCF_000260195.1 Fusarium odoratissimum NRRL 54006
AATCTAGGACTTTCAGACTAACAGTCTGAATCCTGAAGATAAGGGGGATTCCCGGATTTTCCAACAGGCCTACGCCTCCGACCACCATTCCGACGGCTTTCTTCTTCTAATTGCACATCAACCTCCTTCTGATCTTGCAAACTCTGCCCTTCAGCTAGAGTTAGACTTCCTCCTTGTCGGAGATGCTTTTTCTTGGCACGTCGACGTCGGCTAAGTATCTCATTCTCCTGCCGAAGGATTTAGTTTTCCGACCTCAGCAAAGCCATCTGATGCATGATCCCCTGCGTCCCCTTTGCAAACTGGTCCACAGCATGTAAAATCGAAGTCGGAGAGCTTCCTTGGTGCCGAGAGATTCGGTTCCTGATGAATTCGGATTGTGAACTCGCCTCTGTCGGATTGTGTGGCGTTTGAGAGACCCAAGGTGCGGGTAGCTCTTCGACCCCCTCGACTGGTGTTGGCGTGCGTAGCTTCACGTCCAGTTTAGAAATTACACTTTCAGGGTCTAAAGGCACAAGGCCTGCTCCTTGAAAACCCCTTTGGATGTTTTTTCCTGTCATGGACTCTTGGAATGCGATTAAAAACGCCGGAAAGAAATCCTCCTTGGAGATGTGCGTTGTACCCGCCCTCATTTTCCTCTCGATTTGTCGCCCGTATGCTTGCTTGAGCGGGCCAAAACACCCGATATCGAGGGGCTGAAGGATGTGAGATGAATGAGAAGGCATGCAGAGCGTGATAATCTTGTTGTCTTTGCAGTAGAGCTCGAAGTCGACTGAGAGGTGACTTTCGTGACCATCCAGGATGAGGAGGCGATATTCACCAGTCGTACGCGGTTTAGTGTGCTTATTAAATTGCCGAACCCATTCTAGGCCCATCTCGTTTGTCGTCCAGCCATTTTCAGCCGTAGCGATAACCCAGTCTTGCGATATAGGGCTATCCTGGTACCATGTCGAGAGGTGATATTGACCCGCAACGATGATGAATGGTGGCAGCCACCATCCTTGGGAATTAATGCCCTGAATCACTGTAGTCCATTCGCGGTTTCCAGGTTGAGCCAATTTTGCGTTAGAACGTCTTTCTGCGCTTGTGACAACCATGCCTGTCGAGATAATTCCCATCATAAAGCCAGTCTCGTCAAAGTTGTGGATATCTGACTCTACAATGTTATATTTAGTGATTATGTTTGCACAAGCCTAAACCAGCCACGAATAACCTTTGGGTCTTCGCATTTGGCTCTTTTATAGTCATATCTCCGAAAACGACGCGTCTTTAGCTCTGGTTGTCGTTTAACAAAGTTGGAAGCCCAGCGCTTGCCGACAGGAGGCGCGTCGCGGTCTCCGAGCAGTTTATTGGCCATATCTTCCACGTCGCGTAGGCGAGGAGGAAATGATCGCGAATCTAGATCGAGAACGTATTGAATGATTGTCGACTACTCTAAATCCGTTAGTTTCCTGGAATTGGGTATGATATCGCGCCGACGTCGCCAACGAGCGAGGGTGCTAAAGTCTACTGTGTAAGTCGCTGCGGCAGCTCGTATACTTAGTTCAGGGTCATTTTTAAGAGCCTGAAGAGCTAAAAACAGTTTTGATTCGTCACTTTTCTTCCGCATTTTTGGTTGTAGGAAAAATTGCAATTGAAGTTGATAAAGCGTGGGGACACGCTTGGTGTGGCACTCGCTTATCAAGTACGTTAATAATTATAGGTTAAATATATTTATTTTAAAAATATAATATAAATAATAAAGATATATAATAAAAATCCTTTATTTTAAAATAGGTTTTTCTATGAAAGTAATATTAGGGCTTTTTAGCTAAAAAATAATATAATACATCTTAAATATAAAATAAGGTAAGTTAACGTGTTTGATAAGCGAAAGGACCAGACAAGCGAGCCGACCAAAAATCCCTCATCCTACATCATTACTATCTAAGTAGATCCTTCTCAACCACTAAATATGTCACAACCTTTAAATGAGGCTAGAATTCTTCTTGCACTTCAGGCCCTTCAAAATAACCCAAAATTAAGTCTCCGACGCGCTGCAAGTATATATGAGGTTAGATATAGTATCCTCCGCGACCGAAAGAATGGCATTCAATCGCGTCGCGATTATATTCCAAACTCACGGAAACTATCTGATCTAGAAGAACAGATAATAGTCCAATTTATTCTTGACCTAGATTCGCGAGGATTTCCCTCGCGACTGCGTTTTGTGGAAGAAATGGCCAATTCTCTGCTTGTAGACCGCAATGCATCACCTGTCGGCAAGCGTTAGGCGCATAACTTCGTGAAGCAACAACCGGAGCTAAAGATACGTTTATTTCGCAAATACGACTATCAGAGAGCTAAATGCGAAGATATTATTCGTGGCTGGTTTAGGCTCGTACAGAACACAATCGCGAAGTATG
>NW_022158934.1:0-2400 GCF_000260195.1 Fusarium odoratissimum NRRL 54006
CACTCTGGGTGATGCCTTGTGTTTCGACTGGGCCATGTTTACATCAATGATTTGAGGGCTACGGAATGAAACGCTGGTGTCTTTCAAAAGCTCTGGGGTGCTTTTCACTGTTTTAAAGGCTGACTACTTGAAGGGTGCTAGCTAAATCTGGAATTGTGTAGTAAGATTTTACACGTATCAAACCAGCGTGTAAGATATAACGGATGGACTTCAGGATGGCGGGACTGTCACATTCTACGTTTATTTGGTTCATTGGTGTATCCACTGACGTGTTGTACAAGACTGGCGCCCCTGCCCCGGCGAGTGTGTTGTGACCTTAGTTCTAATCTGGCTGGTATCATACGTTAAATCTATGAACCGCGCTCAACTCTCCCACTTATAAATAGGATGTTTCTCCGATTTAGTCCTGGATAATAAGCGTGACTGGTGATGTTGAGCTAAATACCTAGACTTTGAGAAGGGAGTGTGAAATTCTAGGGCTCGATCGACCGCGCCACGAGATTTCTGATCATCATAATATGATTTTCCGTTGCAGCTTACATGTGTACCTTCCCAAGGAGAAGCTTCTTTCCATTTCCCTTGCTCAACACGCTCACAAGCCCCCCTAATAGTGCTGCGTTTCGGGGGTCGAAGTTATTATAGGAACACGCATCACATTGATCCCCCGTCAATAACCCAACATGCACAATATACAACTCTTGTTCGCTGGCTACAAAAATAGCGTACCCCTACATGCTGCGGCATATAGACTAGGATGGGAACCTTACCAAGGTGAAAACACTGAATTCTATGAGAAAAAGGTAACTGTTAGGTGTTCAACAGAAAATACAGTCAAGTATTATGCTATAGTTGTAAACGCTTTGCCACAACTGGCATTGAGACTAATGATTCCTTCTATATTGGAAAGCATCAGGCGCCACTATAAAACCTATCCAACCACTCCAATACCTGCTTGCCCGAGCTCGTGCTTTCTATCCTCCCCCATTTGCCCTATCTGCGCCCTATCAATATGCGCTACCAAGAAATGCTCGTACTCGCTTTGACGAGCATTGCCATGGCCGACGAGGCCCCTCATCAGACGTCAGTGTTTGCCTCTCATATCAACTGTGGCATGTTCTAATCAACCTCAGTAGTAACCAAGGGTCGTTTGATAAACCCCCCCTTACTCTAGATTCGACTAGCCCCAGGCTCACTGCACCGCCTAAAGTTCGCTTCGAACGTGACCTCGACAGCTTCCTCTCTTCCATCGCAGAGATTGCGGATAAAGTGAATGAGAAGGGCAGCAGCCTCCTGGACCGTGGCGAAACGCTGGTCAAGGATAAGGCGTCAACCATAGGCACGGCTTTTGATGGAACAGAAACCTTGATCGCGGGGACGCTGGATGAAGTAAAGTCTCGAGCCTTAAGCGCTATGAGTGAGTTTGTAACACATATAAGTGAACCTGGCGACGGGGGGCACGACAGTGACAATAGTGCGGCTAGTCTAGACGTCCAGCGAAGCGTCGGCGTAGCTGCCGCTGTTCTATGCGCCATATTCATCGGTTTCATCGCCACTTAAGCTTAGTCACCACTGTTACTGAAGCCTCACTAATTTCTGTGATGATGTTGGAGCTCACTCTTTTATGATTTAGAATATGCGGGCTCTTTATGTGAGCTTGCATGCCACCTCGTCGTTATAAAGGTCTGCAAACCTGCTTTAGGAGAGGTTCATAGAGAACTAGACCACTATCAGTGTAATTAGCGTTCGAATCTTTATTCATGTATCTCTGTATGTATGTTAGAATAGAGCTGTTTTATTATCAAGTCCCCAGGTACCGAAATTTCAACTATTCTAACGTATTGCTAGCCCAACATCATGTCGAGGATAGCGTGAGGATAACCATTTATGCCCCTGCGCAAGTATAGTAATTTGGCTTATGATGTAGCGCTCGGGTTGTAGAATTTCACGGATCTAGCTATTCTGGACTTTACGCCTAATAATTATCACTGTCAGCTCAGGCCGATAGAGTATTGGTACGCAGCGACTGTATGCCTATCAGTATTTAGTGCTTACATTACCCAACTGTTACGACCCCCGCGGTTACGTCACGTTTACCCCACAAAAGCTCATGCAGGACATAAGTCCACCACGGTCACGGACCAATCAGAGCTAGATCACTTCACGAGCAGGATCACGACGCTCCAGGAACTACCGGATACAGGATCACCGTGATCCAACTAGTTCAATGATCCTCTCGGATCACCTTCAGTATATAGACCACATTCATTAGCACTTTCATAGAACCTAGCTCACCAGCTATCAATACGACTTCTTTACATCAATAAGCCTAACACGCATAGCTTGATCATTAAGAAACGTGGCAACCAACGATCGCTCAGTCTTTGCCCTACAAATCTACCA
>NW_022158935.1:0-2398 GCF_000260195.1 Fusarium odoratissimum NRRL 54006
CTTCGCCTTCAGACGCTTCGTAGTCACAGTAACTCGTAGCTTGTGAAGACATCTCGAAAAGATAGATGCCCTTGCCAAAATTGTAATCTGATACTGTGACTTCGTTGGGCCCAATTTGGAGACCCTCACTAATGATACGACCGTAATTTGCCACTGGCGAACCATGCCAGAGAAGACGTCGAATTGGATGTTCTAGGGGAGAGATGTATGTCTCAAACCTCTCGCCCTCACCCTCGCGCTCGATACGAAAGACTTTTTTCAGCTCATGAGTAGCACCACCAGAGACGTTGAGATAGCTCTTGATATACTTAAACTCCTCACTATCATCATCAAGAGGAGCCATCTCCTTAAGATTTAAATCTTGGAACTGGCGTTCTGGCAGTTGGACTACGTTACTCAAACGCTCCCATTCCTCTTTAAGTAATCTCATGTTATCTATCAGTAGACCCTTGCCCCTACGTTCAGGACGAATGACCGAATGATACAAGGTGTTGTAATATCCAATCGCTTTCTTATCGCCATTAGAAATAAAGTCCTCAAGATTTATTAGATACTTAAAACCTGCTTGAAGGTTCAGATCTTTTTGCCAGTCTAATGATAATCTGGAGACGTGGCTTTCATAGCAGGTCAAGTTCTTCCTATGCCCGTTTGTAGCGTTGGCGCCGTTCGTTTGATTGAAGATGAGCTTCATCAACTTTTTGACAGGCTCCGTGAGTGTGGATTCAGGCGGTGCTAGAAATAATTTCTCATTTTTCACAAACCCGACCTTCTTATTCTGAATATCACGACGGCGAGTTCTTGTTTCAAGGGGAGTAACGGAATCTCGTCCTTTTAGGATACCTTTTGGATCATGCTTTACGGCGGCCTTGATCCTGGTACCCTGAGTTGAGGGCTGTGTATGCTTCTCTTCCTTAAATTCAAGATCGTCGCTCGCGTTGGTGCGTCCTGTACAATTGCCTCTAGGCTTACTATGTTCCTGTTCCTTCCCTCTTACTTGAGGTGGTAGTTTTCTTTCAAAATTGCCCTTGCTACTATCTTCAATAGTGCCGTAGGGTTTTGAAGAGGGTCTCTGGAGGTAGTACTCGCTCAACTTGGTAGATTCGCATTGTGCTTTGATAAGCCATAATGTGTCTATAATTGGAAGTCCCTTTTCCTTGGCTTTTTTGATGATAACTTGCGAAGATCCAAAGGCGTCTCGAGTGGAAAAAATGTGAGTGGTGTCACTATTAATATTTTTGGTGGTATCTCCGCCATTCGCACCAATGAGTATCGAAAGTGAGGTGTGGGTGTGGTTTTCGTCTTTATATTCGCCACATATCACGATTTTGAAGCCGTCTAAGGGTTTGGATCTAGCAGCTCTCGAAGGCTTGGCTGTGACTTGCCTCTTGGAGGCCATCTTGACGGAGTGGTGCTTTGAGTTTTCTGTTCTTTTCCGAGCACTGAAGCCGAATTCAGCGACCAGTGAAGTCCAAGGTAAATTAGATCTTCCAAATGGCACCAGACACGCTTCAGGAGGTACAGGTTGAGTGGATAGGAGGATGGGAAAAGCGATGACGTTGGAAGAAGAGTGTTCCTGTAGAGCGGAAAAGAATTACCAGGTCATGAGGTTGAATTTATACATGCTTGTTTTATAATATATGAAATTCTTTATTTACCTATAGATAATAATATACACATTTGTACATAAATAGGACTTACTGTAATAAGTTACTATAAAAAACTTGTATTTCTATTTATTTGTGTTCACCTCAAAAGGTTATCTCTTTGATTATCCCGGTCAGAAATACACAAGCTAATTACGTTACACACTAAGGCCCAAATGCACTGAATCAAAAGCTTATGACTAGGCATGGCTAAGCTGTGCTATACTATATTAGTAACATTATCCTTCCGCCTATTCTGCTGCAAGCCCAAGTCCCCCGTAGCCTTTTATGTCGCTCTTGGAGCTGCACTGACGGAGGTGATAATTTGTTCAAGATCCATGTCGGGCAGGCTTATTCTTTCCTTTTAGCTGAAAAGGCCTGTGAAAAAGAGTGCTGTGCAGTCTCAAACTGTCAGACCTTCCGAGGAGGTGGCTGACCTGTGGACCACTTAGCTATCACAAAACCTTATTGGTTAGAAGACGTGGACACACCAAGGCAGCGACTCAGGGACAAACTCAACAGTTCGAAGTGTTTACGCAAAGCGAATAACACTAGTTATAGAGACTGCCGAATTAAGAGCTGCGGTACCTCTTCTACGCCCAACAGATGAGATGCTTCATGGGTGGCGTGAGGAGAAAGAAACAGATAGAGCAAATATCATCTTTGATGAAGACTCCTACGCAACGGACGAGATGGACATAGATTTGAAGATACTAGCTGAATCGTCAAGAGAATGTGATCGAGGCCAGTCGGCT
>NW_022158936.1:0-2379 GCF_000260195.1 Fusarium odoratissimum NRRL 54006
ATTCCGACATCGAGGGGCTGAGTGGCATGTGAAGAATGAGGAGGAAGATAAAGCAGCTGAACCTTATTTATCCAAGCAAGATACATGATTTCTACCGTAATATGAGACTTATGACCGTCTAGGATGAGGATTCTCCATTGTCCCGGCTCAACTGCAGTCTCTGGAAGGAAGTTATCGCGAAACCACAGATAGAAGATGTGGGAATTGCTCCAGCCGGTTTCTGTACATACGAACGACCAGTCAGGGTAAGGAGGATCGTCAAACCACTGACCTTGGAGGTTTTCCCCTGTGAAAATGACTGTTGGTTTAATCCAACGCCCTGCTGCTGATATACACTCTATAATTGAGACCCAGGTACGAGAGTCGCTCTTGGAAATAACAGAATAAGGAGTATACGAACTTCCAATGACCTTGCCCTTCTTCGTTTCCCCTTCAGCCACGCCGTGTTCATCGATATTGTGCAATGAACCGGCGCCGACGTTTTTCTCTTCCATCTGACGAGCTAGGAGCTTGTAGAATCGTTCCAGCGGCTCCTCCGTGGTTTCCCTTGTTCGTACAGCATCTACACTTCGTGATAGCTTCGTTTTGATATCCGGATGACGAGTCAGGAATCTGTTGACCCAGTGGTTGCCGAGTTGCTGATCTTGGTTGTCATACTTCAGGATGAGATTCCCGAATAGACGAATATTCTTCTTCGTTGGCGCCCTCGCGGCAGCTTCTTCATTAAGAATCCACTCGATGAGGAATTCCTCTTGGTCTTCGCTTAATTTTTGGCGCTCAATTTGAGCATCACGGGCGTTGGTGCCGCCCTTTTGGCGGTTGCGCAAGCTTCCTCGAGAGATGGCATACTTCTTTGCAGTTGGCTGCAAAGGCTGGGTTTTAAGCTCTTCCATCGCGGAAAAAGCTCGATATTCACGATCGCAAGACATTTCTGAGTATAATGGTATATTTTTTATTATAATATGATGATAATTCGTTGTATTGTTAATTGATATTAAATCTATCTGATCCAGAATGCAGTCCATGATGAGGTGGCTAAAGGGGGGTCGCGGCCAAAGCGGGGGTCGTCATGTTACAACAATCTGCAAACGCAAGCACCACAAGATTTGTGCTCCAGCCTACTCATAATCGCCTGTTGCTGCCTTTTAATTGGCGCTATCCCGTTGTCTTACCGCTGATAATGAATATAACACGTCTTGTGTATCTTACGGCTACCGCACTTCCCCTTCAAATATTGGACTAGCCAAGACGGGCGTAATGCTTTGACGCCAAGAGCCAGAGAACAGGTATTCTAAAGTGTGCCTCGAATGGAGTGAACAGGGGAGGGGGGAGGGGCCTGCTGAATCTAACACTTACATTCTCTTTGCTAATCCAGAGGGCTTTTATCGAACCTGAAGCAGACTAGTCGGCGATTGATAACGTTACAATATCAAACAACGCCCACGGCTACTCTGTGTCATCGAGGCCATATGAATGTTTAGTAAGCAGAACATATCGTTGCGTGCAGCTTATGCAGCTCATGATAATGACGATGTTAGTGATATCGTCGTGCGGATCATATGGCTACGTGAATGGAACATCACATGTGTGGTTCTGACATAGCTCTTCGCAGCGCAAATCACTGCAAGACATGGATATAAGCCCGTGTTATGATCAAAGTTCCTGACCAAGAGCCCTAGTATAGAGATCTAGTGCCTTTCTAATTCCAATGCAATTAACAACAAGTTATTTACTAACGATAGCAATTTGTTCGCCAAATCAGACAGGGCAACTGTGAGAACGTCTTATCACATAGCGGATTCGTCGATATGTGGAGGCTGACGTGAAGCTTCTCCCTTTCATCGAGTAAACTACGAACTGATTCGCCATTCCGCTTCTTTTAGCATCAAAACCTTGCACATCCATCACACAACATTTCTTGAGGTTTCCAAGCACGTTGTGCAGGTACGCAGCATGCACTCTTACAGCACATATCAACTTTTTGACTCGCTCTCCGGTGCGGGCCGAGAAGGGCCAAGGTCCTATAGAGTTTGATAAAGAACGGGCTCTTCAGTGCGATACTATGAGGCACCTAAAGCTTGTATTTGTGCTGTTAACTAGAGCGTAGGTCCATTATGGATCTCAGCGATTCATATGTCCGCAACGAAGTCCCCCAAGCCCCGTACAGAGCGATGAACGACCAAGCTGCCTATGTGCTACAGGAGTGGATGGCCTTGGGCAGAGTTCTTACGGTTCGATAGACAACCTACCACACAGAAAGATCAATATCCACTAATATCTCACAGAAATCGCCCAAAAATATCCAGACACAGTTTTGCCTCTGCCTCCAAATCCTAGGCTTGACTTTGCTTGAGCGATATGATGGCACTATGGCGAAAG
>NW_022158937.1:0-2370 GCF_000260195.1 Fusarium odoratissimum NRRL 54006
CATAACCTAGATCAAATCATATTAGAGCGAAGCCAAATGTTCTTAGTTTACGTCCCTTACTTCACGCCTATACATGGAGATAAGTAGTTATCGACGAAGCCACTCATATCTACCCCATCTCATATTAAGTACATACTCTCATTTCGCACCACCAGCACCAGTAGTAATATTATGGCAACATAAAAGTTAAGAACAACCTCAAGCCAATCTGAGGTTCTAAATAAATTTGGCATGTATTTTCTTCGAGTCTTGTGTAACCTTGAAAGATCGCCTTTGCGTCCCAGCTCTACCAAAATTGTTTTCTTTTCTTTTTACATTCTATATCCACCCTTACATGGGAGTAAACATATAACATTGGTTCCTTTGGCTATACTATATATGTAGCCCTTAGAGAAACACTACAAATTCGACTCATATTCGAGCCTTCTTTAAGATATTGGACGACTCTGGCTTCCAAAATTCAAACAGGGCCTCTAGATTCTCAAGATGCTTTATTTTGAGTTGCTCTTGCTGCTTTGTTGATGATGTCTCTTCCAGAACTCTTGCAGTATGAGCTATGGCTGTAAGATGGATTGCGTTGCCTGTTACAATGTCTCTAGCTTTCAAGGTACGAGTCTTGAGAAATGGACTTTTTGGCAAATAGAGCTCGCATAAATCCCGCGAACCTGGAAACTTTCTTGGTTTTCTTTGTAACATAGTTATCTGTAATTGCAGCCAGTTTGAAATGCAATAGCTAAGTATTTTGCTTCAATATGTAGTATTAAATATATTAGCTAAATTATTACTTAGTTTTATTTATAATCGTAAGTTAATTTAGTATGCAAAATATAATTTAAATATAATATATACTTTCTATATAAAATATAGCTATAATCTTAGATAGGGTTAAAGGCTACTTGCCTAGTTAAATAAATATAAAAGAAACTTTTATAAATAGAGGCTAATAGGTAGACAGGTACCCGTCCTAGTTCCTATTTTTAGTATAATTTTCTCTACTATTGGACTACCTACGCCTTTTTGTTCCACCGCCTCAAGTAGTTTAACAAGTCCCAATTAGCAGCTATCTGAGTTCCAAATTTACCTCAAATTCTACTAGAGCTAGAGCTGGACTACAATACGGCTTTCTTCCTGTTCCGCGGCGTAGTACATCGCTTCTTGTTGTCATCGAAGCACAAGTAGCTCAAGAGACCGAGAACAGGCGGTTGTTCACAAGTAGAAGAGGTATGGGCGAGCTCTGGGAAATGGCCCAGCAGGATATTGATGATCACTTTCTGCTTTACCCCAGACTAGGTAGCCATCATCTCTTCTCTGGTCCACTCTCCTTGACCCCTGGAGGAGGCGCAACGCCTCCTCATCTACTTATAATCAATACACCAGCTGCAGCTTTCCTTCGGGTACCGTAACGGTTGGCTCATTGCTTTTCGATACTGGCGGTTACCAAGCCAGGTTCCCGGGGGCTGGGCTTATTATCAGTCATCTCTTCACTTGACGTATCTCTCATAGATGGCTCGTAGATCGTCATACCTCAGATGTGTAGTTAAGTCTGGAGCCGGATCTCTCGAGAGTAACGGTGATGACACTGGCAGTGTATAAATAGATGTTGTAGGTGATAGTCAACTGGAACGGCAGATCATAATTCAGGCTCAAACTCAAAAGTTTCTAAGCTTATGACTGGTTGCCACTGTAGTTCATCGAACGTTGTTACTGATGGCCTTGGTTGCTTAGGGGCCGCGAAGGGGCTCCACTGAAAGTCTTCCAAATACGTCTGCTCTAGCAGCTGACCGAGAATTTCCGGCCTTGCACTTTGCGAAGAACTATCGTGTTCGACAGATATTATGACGGCTGACACTAGCCTCTTCGAATGTTCCCATTGATTAATGGCCGTCCTTTCAGGCATTCACTATCCATTTCACTATCTTGCTAGGATTGAAAGTCCCCGTGGCCCTCCAATTTCTTTGTTTAGGGCCCTTTCTGGCCAAATTAGTCGTGATCCTTGTTCTCTATGTGTGTTGTAACCAACTTGGTAAGTTGAAAAAGCATGAAGTCGAGGGGCAGGGTCCAGGACGCCATTACCCCATAACATAAGTCAAGGCGTCTAATTGGGCTTTACATCAGTAGTAATAGACGTGAAAAAGTACATAGACACTTTGATTTCTGACCTCATGATCGACTTTCGGAATTTCAGCCTGTGACGAATACTCTTTCGTTGTGAAGCCTTCGTCTACTCCCCGTCAGGCGCCTAACCAGCAGCCAAATCTGGCTAAGCCGAAGCGCCAGCCTTGTAACCTAATAGCTCTTGCATCTTAGTTCTGGATAAAATACTACTAGTACTCAAAGCTGTCGGGGAAGGTCACTCTGTGTTATCAACAA
>NW_022158938.1:0-2365 GCF_000260195.1 Fusarium odoratissimum NRRL 54006
TTTAGAGACTGAAAGTTTCCCGTGCGGTACATCAGTCATATTACGATCGCGTCATAGGCGTGGAAAAAATAGAATGGGTAAGACCTCCAATTGCTCAAGCCATAATATACCCCAATAAAGACGTGATAAAGAGCATGATATTTTGGAGTTGAAGTGGCAACTGCTTAATACTCTACCAGATTCCATCTCGCATCTTCTCAAGAATTTATATTAACCTATCTTGTGTGAAGCTTACCAGCCCTGTGTCTGTGTCTGTAGTACAACACAGTCGACCACTATTCGGCTCTCCATCCCTATCTGGCTGAGCTAGTTCTATTTCACCTATATAGAAGCATTAATATCACCTAGGATGCGACGACCGACTTGCCTGAGCCGTAAATGATATTCTTGACCTCGAGATTGAGATTGCTCATGGATCCAAGTATGCTGGGGCACTCGGGCTGGTTGCTGACGGCAAGGTTCAGGTGGCACTTCTCGTTCACACCATACTTGCAGATGGGATCATAGATGTTGTACAACTCATAGTTCTGGGCGACCCAGCTTGTGGGCTCGTCAAGGCATGAAGTGACGTAGTTCATGGAATTGGCGGCTGATAGGGGAAGCTTTCCGTTGTCGAGGATTTCATTGCACTTGGAGGCGTGGACGAACTCGTAGTCCATGACAATGCCACCGTCCTGTTGGGGGTTCTTAGCAGCGGACTCGCCGAAGCCAAGGTAGTTCCAAGCATCGTAGGAGATGTCGTGAGCACCCCCGGAGGAGTCGATCTTGAGGAGATGGACGTCGCGGCCCTCGTTGGAAACCTTGACGCAGATGTTGTTACAGTCAACGGTACCGGGCCAGTAGGCAACGCGGTTGGTGTCGATCTTGCAGCCGAGAACTCCAATGGTGCTGGAGTACTGATCGTGGGGAGTAATACTTGCAGAGCCACGAGTAAACATGCTAACTAGTATTAAACCGAAAACATAGTTTGTCATTTGGGTCAAAAGTAGTGTATATGTTTTTATATTAAAATCAGTTTTTATTTCTAAAGCGTATTTGACAGCGACTAAAAATACGAAGTATGTTTCGATTTATGTTACTCTATAATTATATTGCTCCTTTTACAGTTGGTTCCGTATGTAATAGTCTATTTATTCTATAAGTTTACTTTATATTATTTAAATACTCAATTTACTTTAATAATCTTTCGAGAACCATAGCAATCCATTATGTTAGTAATTACCTATTGTTTACGAGGACGAATTGTAATACATGGAGCCCTAAGCAAGCTCTGTTTCAATGATACCCTCCATCGATTCAAATGGACCCCAGATCTTCAGTACATTCAGCCCAACACTCTGAACCAGCTGGCGCCACTCATTCTCTGTTCTCTCCTTTGCACCCAGACAAGCCATCATGGTGATGTCGGACGTCGTCACCCGTGCGAGGGGCTTGATGGAGTTGATAATGCTCTCGTGGATAAGAAGTCTTGAATAGCCAGGCTCCATTGCATCAGCGATGTGCTTGAGGATTTGACTTGCTTTATTGTCTTCCCAGTCGTGCAAGATATTGTGCATGAAGTAAGCTCGAGCGCCTCTGACTGGTTGGGGAGTGAAGAAGTCGTGAGACTTTACAGATATAGTGTCCGGAATATCGAGTTCCCTAAGGATCCCCGGTAGATCTTGGAGGACTAAGCTTCCCGCAGGAGTACCAGGATGGCGGATATGGAACTTGATCAAGTCATGGCCTTTGCTGCCGCCGACATCTACGACCAATGGCCGGTCAAGCTTATAGTTAGCAAGGAGGGTACCGGTCGGGTAGATTTCAGGCCAAGGCGTCAGGTTATATTTGGAGTGGCTTTCCATAGCATCATTGAACTCTCTTGAAGCGACAGGATTGGCAACAAGTGACTCGAATACATTCTCCTTCGAACCGTTCACGAACTGCCAGTTACAGTTATAGGGATCTGTAAGGTTCCTATAACCAACTTGTTTCAGGTATTCAGGCAATCTTCGAAACATTGGGACGTTTACGAAATGATATAAGCCCCCGTAGACATTGGCGAGTGCTTGGTCTGCAGCGAGTGCTTTCACCCAAGGCGTAGGTTTGTATGTGTCCTCAGCAGTCTCAATGACTAGATTCTGGCCAGAGATCTGCCGTATCAGTCGTCCTGCCAGCGGTCAGCGATTTAGCTCAAAGACTTTGGAGGGAGTAGCCTACGGATCAGCACAGGATCAGTCTTGGTAAGCTCAGCTAGCTCAGCGCAAGTCTTGTCTCCACCCCCAGCCTCAACCCACTTTGTGAAAATACCAGCATCGATCAAAGTCTTGGTGCATGCGGTAGTAGCTGGGTTGACCCAACAGTGTTGCCAGACGATATCCCAGGG
>NW_022158939.1:0-2313 GCF_000260195.1 Fusarium odoratissimum NRRL 54006
CCATTCTGAAATACCGCGGTTCATTCCATCCAAGAAACCTTGCTTGGACCAAGTGATTATTCGTGGTGATAGAGTTTAGATGTTGCCAACCTACACCCTGTCCGGGGCTATTCCAGGTGGCCACGGATTTCGAGTTCCTGCAGTGGCTTTGTGAAAGGTTGCTGCCGAGTTCCTCGTATCCATAGATCATATCCCCATTTTTATTTCATATCAATCCAACCTGGTGGACGATCTTATACTGGCAAAGGCAACTCCGTAAACGAAAGTTGCTCAGCAAGTAGTGGGACGCTAGTTGTGAAGCTCACAGGCGCTAGACACCGAGTTCACACGCCCTAGTTAATTCGGCCCTGATAAGGAGATGGAATAATTTTAGCCACCTACGAAATACACTAAGTGAATCCCGACCATGATTGATCGTTATATCCGTTCAAAGATATTTGGTTTACACAGTAAGGCGTGACTTTAAACTGTCCGGGAGGCCTTAAATATGCTGTCATGAATGCGTCAAAAGGTCCTGAAATTCTAAGTCTAGCTGATGATCTTAACCTGGATGCGCCCGCTATCACCAGCCCCTGTGCTATACCGCGAAGACGCAGGGTGGCCCACAGAAATATAGGGCGGAAGACTCCACTTGGGAATCCGCGGAAAAGTTGACTAGAATAAGCCCAACAAAGTCAGAGTGATTTCGAAAAGAATAATGGACAAACGAAACTTTCATCGGAGGACAGAAGGGATATAGGGAGAATGAGTTGTGCTCTATCGCGTATGATCTGGCTGTCCTTCCTGCCCTCGCTCTCCCTCCCTTATCATTATTCCACCACGTATACCTCCACCACCGCAGGTAGCACCCCTAGTTCACACTGCGTTTCTTTCTAATCCCTCCCTATGCTGTCATATACACATCGTTTAGCTGCATTTAGTGGAGCTCACCATTAGGTACCTATTTCACAAAGCCCGAAACGCTAAGGCGTGGAGTGGTCTCATTGCAACGCTCTAGGGTAGAACTATATGCCTATAGATTAATATTTGCCAGCTTATAGGATCTAGTACTCGACTATGGACGAGAGATAATCCCATATGGATAACGAAAGTATTTTCACTTTTACCTTCCTAAGCCTAGATCACCCTTATAACACACCCCACATGAGCTGGTGATCCAACCATCCGGCTTTCTAGATGATCATAATATTTTCTCAACACGACACTAGAACCGTGAAACATGATTTCCACAGCTTTTAACCATGCCATCTTTGGAGAAGGTGTGACGACTTGTATTAATTCTTGTATCATGTTTTATCACTGGCCGTAACGTAGCCTGTCCCAAGAAGTTAGTTGATTTGGTTGAGCATTGACCTTTATAGAACATAGTCAACTTCAATTTAGCTCTTTGAGCTAATGGAGTCAACCCAGTACCACCACCAAACCAGTCTAACACAATCTTCCTTCTAAATAATCGCGCCGTTGCCCCAATCAGAAATCAGGGGAAAATGGCTCATGAAAATTGACCGGTTAGGATATAGGAGACAAAACCAGAGTATCCTGACAAAATAAACTCCAACCCATTAGTCCCCCTAACCCCCGGGCAAACACACTTCCTACACCTCGGCAAATGAAAAAATATTTCACGACGGCTATGTTAAGGGCTGCCGAGGAACCAGCTAAATGGAAAATCAAAGGAAGCTAAAGAGTGAATAATTGAGGAGAACTTTCGTAAATTCGATAGGCAGAAGCCAGAAATATACTATCAAGGGATTCGGCGATGATGGATCACGGGCACTGCGAGTAAATATTAGAGGAGGTGTGAAAGCTTATCCTAGAATATTAATGCCTGTTTAACCTTGATGTAGTAACTATAAACTAGGAATACCGCAACATCACATGTCTGGACACAGCCTGGGTGTTTCATTTCACCTTTGTAATCATCCTGGTACCCCTCATATTGGCCCTAATCCAACCAAATCTATTGTAAGTTTGACGATTAAGCTATGATTGTGGCACCACTAATGGTGCGTACGCAAAGTCCAGTCACTCATAGACTTGACACCCGCGTCTTCTAGTGGCTGTTCCTAACGCCACAAACTCATGTCATAAGGCAGGGCCTTGACGCACTTGCGTAGCTCAGTTACGCAATCGATCGATCCTTGCGCCATCTAAGGATCTGTCACAAGCTCTAATACTACTCAGGTCAGGAACAGACAGTTTTAGGACGGTACTGCGTGCCAATAATTCGAAACGATCATTCAGGCTAACGATCTGAGCCCAGAAGCTGGCACAGCCATTTACCCACGTTTTAGCCTTTGCTTTTTTTTTTTT
>NW_022158940.1:0-2298 GCF_000260195.1 Fusarium odoratissimum NRRL 54006
GATGCTGTGAGATTATATAGAAAGTCTTTGACCCAATAATCCAAGAGCTTGGGTTGAATGATAGGGTGCATGTTGAGAATGTTTTCCTTAAAGCTTTCCACGTACGCCCACACTTTCGGCTCAGAGAAATCAGGATTGCCATCAACCAAAACGCCTCCCTTGTATCCCACCTGATCAGGAGGGCTCAGTCCACCAGGCTGGCCCCAATCATCTGCTGGCGAAGGGGATGCCATATTGGATGAATCGTCCGCCATTTCCAAGTTCCCATGGTTGGTCGGTTCTCGGGCTTGCCGCGATGGGTGAGCATCTTCACCTTGGCCATGAACGATCAAAACGCCTCTGCTCTGTTCTTGGCTAATGGGGTATTCGCTGATACATTGCACACCTTCGCGCTCAACGTGGTGTTTTGTGAGCTCACGAATCGACGGCCACTCCAAAAGCAGGCCCGCTAGAGTCGTATGGTTGATAGGAATCGCGGGTTCTCCAGGTGGCACAGGTGGACCAGGCTCAACCTCCATCTCATCCTCGGCCATCATACGCAATGGCATAGGCTCTGAGGATGGGTGATCGCGATGGGCGTCATTATAGTATGGGTCCACAGAAGTGCCATTGGTAACGTAAGGCGACGCTGGCGCACGTTTGTACTCGTCCTCCACTGAAGATTCTGTCTTGAGAGCTGATGTCGCAAGATTCTTGGGCAAGAGCGATTCCATCTTGGTCAATCTCTGATCAAATCGCCCCAGGTGTCTCATGATCGAGTTAAGCGACGTCTGGACAGAGCCGAGGCCCTCTAAAATGTTGGCTTGCGCTTTATCCGTCCTGTCAATAATTCTTAGTTTTTGCTATCAAGCCAAAGTAAATCTCTCAAAACCTACGCCTTGGGCACCGGGTCACGGTATTTGCATTCCATGTCCTTTTCCTTGCAGGTTGTACATGGCTTCGTCTCGTCGCACTTGGCCTTCAACTGCCTGCAGTTGTCGCATGCCTACCCCCAGTTAGAACTTGCGCGCTTCCACTCCCAAGATGCTCATACCTGACTAACTCGCTTAGTTCTCTTTCTTTCCGGCGCACTATAGCCATCCGGGGTTGGGGGCATAGAAGGCGCGCCTTCGTGATTCATGCGTTGCGGTGCATTATCTGGGTATGCGCCGGGCACGCCAGGAGTTGGGAGCGAGGGAGTTGGCAGATGCGTTGAAGACGTTCCTTCTGGCACATGGGCTGTTGAGTTGGGTCGATTTCTATCCTCGGCAGATCCCTGTTTTATGGATTTGTTTGGGCCGTACTCCTGGTATCGAACATACGGCGAAGGTAGGTGCTGCTGCTGCCGGTCATAGATTTGGACAGGATAGGGCCCTCGCTCATGGTGGCGACGATCGGGATCGTAATGTACTTGCGCAAGCTGGTCGTGGGAGAGATTCGTCGGACCTGATGACAAACGTTAGATAGGTCAAGTAGGACAACTCCAAGAAGAGCTAGAAGGAGGAAGAGGCGTGTTAGTTAGTACCAATTTGAGATACATATTTGAAGTTGGACATTTCGAAATCAGGCTGAGAACTTGTTGAATTTGGAGAGGCGCTGCGTCATGCGAACCACCCGTTGCCTTGTCAGGTTGCACAGCATTTTAAGTCAATGTCCTTCCTCTGCATCCAACCCGGAACACCAGAGGGACGGGATTGACCCCTCGTTTGCAGAAATTACGTACATTCTGCTATCAAGGGGATGATGTTGACTTACTTCCTGCACCAATCAAGTGTAGCACGACGGCGTATTGTTGGTAGCTTGCCCTCGCGCACTTCTGCCTCATGAGGCAAGGTGACGTCTCAGGACCCACAAAAGCGTGGGGATATCCCGTTCGTGCCTCGATTGCCAATTTAGCTCCAAGCTTGGACCCGCGCGACAGGGTCTATGATAGTCTCTCGCCACACCCTGTTTGTGCGGCTGGTCTGCTGCAATACAGAGCCAGGATGCTGAACAAGGTTGGCGCACGGGGCTGTTAGCGCCATGGTGCTGGCTTTAGGCAGTCACGTATACAGTGTCATCTCAAGAGTAACGGCCGATCATCCCCGCTGGTCCCTGACATCTTTCGCTAGCGGGCGATTGTCATTAGCACGCGTCCACCACGATAACAACCATGTAGACGAAACGCACTAGCCGATTTCGATTGAGCAACATCTCAGACGTTGGTGTAAACCCCACGCGAGATGGACATGAATCTGGCCTTCATATCAATTCCACGTTTAGCACAATCTTGGATGCTTTTCCCCTTCCAAGATCCTCTGACAGAGCGGCTTTTTTTTT
>NW_022158941.1:0-2294 GCF_000260195.1 Fusarium odoratissimum NRRL 54006
CTAACCCATCAGCTGTCCCAGAATTTTGCCCTTGTCCCAGAATTTTGCCGCCCACTCTATGAGTGGGGTTCCTTTTTAGTCAAACCCACGAGTAGGTTGTCGAATCTTTATATATAGAGACATGATTACTAGGCCCACTTTTTTCCTAGAAGTTGATGCTCCTATCCAAAAGTAGAATTCTCACGGTGAAATCGATCCAATCTCGCTTGTCTACATGTTTATATCAAAAAGAAAACGCATCACGTTTGGTTGTTATGTGTCATTTAGTAGCTAGATTACAAAACTAGGATGTCCATGTTGTGTGACCAAGGATCCAGTGAGAGAGGTGACAAGTCAGATACGTTTATGGCGACATCTGGCTTATCCACTTCACGGTACACTCTCGGCACGCAGCTAATGCCCGTTTTACCAAAGGTTGCTACGACGTGACGTTTGCCCACCATTAATACAATTGAAATTGGTCTAAATCTGGACCAGCAAAAGAGAAACATATATGCCAAGAACTGTAACTCATACTCTAATCTTGCTACTCACAGCTACGGTCCATGTCTTGGAGCGGTTACCTCGGCCCGATGCTTGTCTGTGTGCATCACCACTCAATATGATTCAGAGCGGTAATTTGACGGGCACGAGACTTGGAAGCCTCGACTGCTTCGAACGGGAGAAAATCTCCGCACTTACAAGCTCTGTTAACTTAGTCGTGACATCACCTTCAAGTTGCGTGAACTTCTATTAGTTGACGCTATGTAAGTGTATTATTTCGTGCCCATGCCAGCGATGATCCAACTACCAAAACCGAGTCCCAGCACGATCGTACCTACGGAACCTGGTCACAAGCACATTTGGAAATCTAAAAAGGCTTCACCGTGACACTTGACATCAACGTGTGGCACCCTAGTCATCGAGTGTTCCTACGTAGTATTTTCGTCTTTCTTCTCCGCCCTGCAGTTCCATTTGGAGACTATAACAGGCCAGTGAGAGATGATAGCTGGTTGAGAAATGTCATAATGTAATTTCAGTGTTTCTTAGTCTCTGAAGCTGCCTGGCAGCGATTGTTTGGGTCACCAGAGGGATTCTGAGGGTTTGTGAGGATGTGATTCTGGAATGTTGTTGAGAGAGTGTGTGGCTAGATGTTATCGGTAACTTGCGATTCCGAATGCCCATTGAACTTTGCTGGGATGGTGCGGGACATCGCGCTGGGAACGCGCCCCGTTACATGTTTTTGTAAACATGACCGATCCAGGAATGGGGCCTCGTTCCAAGTCAGAAAGAGAGGGTAGGAGTTTTAGAGTTCTGATTGGTCTAAGCCTGGAGCGGGCCCTGGTCCAGACAAGAATATTTGAGTAGACATTCTGCCAGCTTATCATTTCCACCACCTGCTGAAGTTAGCAAGATTAGCGTAAACAACGCGGTTCATCGTTGGTCCGACGCCGTTCCAAAGTCTCCCCGCTCTTTGCAATTTCACCATGATGATCAGTCTGACCTTGACCAACCGTAGCAGAAACGAAAACGATATGAAGAGTAACAAACCTTAACACATTATCTTTCCAAGTCTTCATCTTTCATTTATTCCTGACACGCATGTCATTCTTCCCCTCTCTTATCTCTCCTGCAGGACGTCTAGGCACATAAATCGCCGATTTTCACAATCCTCACAATGGCTGCTTCTTCCACTATCAGCAAGGCGATAACCGTAACAACCAGGGCCTGACTTCTGCCCCTGGCATGGTTAACGCCGGCTCAATCCTAGGCACGCAGGTAACACCTAAGCTAACGGTCATTGGGTTTTCTCTATGGCATTTCCGGGTCGGGCAAGTCATTCTTGCTAGAAGATCTGGGACAGAAACTCAGTCCGGCCGAATTGGCTTTCTTCGAAGGGTCAGACAAGATTGCATCCCTCATCCCTGGTGGCCTGGAGGCTTTCCACAAGCTGGACGCACAGGACAAGTCAGATCTGCGTGGTCAGGTAATCGACGCTCAAAACAAGAGAGTGAGATAGCTTGCCAAAGCAATTGGACGTTACCTCACTCTCTTCACTGCCAGTGTATTGAGGACAGTGCAGGAGGTGGCGCTCCGTGGTATGGTATATGGAGTTCTAGCTTTTTCTTCACATTTTCACTGGGAGAGGCTCTTGCTGGAAGATGAATTGGTACAGGCCATGAGGTAAGACACGAGAGAAAAGGGATGTTATGATGGAGTCTTATGAAGATCTTGGTATTCAATCTACTAAATCTTTGTTACCATAATTTATAAATTAGAGTGAAATCCACTACTAACAAGAAACAACGTTAGGA
>NW_022158942.1:0-2235 GCF_000260195.1 Fusarium odoratissimum NRRL 54006
AAATAAATAAATTAAGTACTTAAATAATACTTATAGTATTATATTAACTATAAATAGAATAATTAGGTTAAGAAACTACTAATAGCCTAACTTACTTATAATACCGCTTATAATAAAAGTATAAAACTTATACCAGCTTATACTAACTTCAGATTTATACTAAATATATACTATAATATATAACAAGAGAAATCAGTTAACCTAGCCGCCATACTTAAAAGTAATAACCTAAAAAACCTATATAAAGAAATAAAAATAAAACTTAAATTTATTAGAAAACATATAAAAAACTACTATAACCTAAAATAATTAAAAGGATTAACCTTTTTAGAAAGAGATATAATCTACCTAGCCACAAAAAACATCAAAATAGACCAACTAACTTATAAATTAGATTATAAATTCATTAGATTATATAAAGTATTATAGAAAATTTTAGAAAATAACTATAAATTAGACCTACTACTAAAAGTTAGGCTCTATCTAGTCTTTTATATTTCACTACTTAAATCAGCAGTAGATATAATATATGTTAAAATAGATAATAAGCCATAAGAAATTATAAGACCAGAAGTCTATAAAGCAGAGGCAATTAGAAAAACAGATATAATTAATAAACAAAGAATATATCTAATTAAATAGAAAAACTACCTAGAAAGCGAAAATATATAGGAACCCCTAAAACACCTTATTAATGCCTAATAACTCCTAAAGAACTTCTACTAACCCTAGAACTCTTTAAAGGCCTAATATTATTAAACTTATTACTAAGACCTAGAGATGCCTAGTTAATATTATTAGGAATACCTAATAATTAAAGATTATTAACTACCTACTTCTTATAAGACTATAAAGCAGGAAGAATATTATCCTCTTTATTAAGCTTTTATATTCCCTGCTTAAATAATTTAATACCTTATTCTTTTACCTTCTTCTTAATCTTATAAATCTATTATAAATAACTTACTGCCTTAGTAAGAGAAGACTATAAATCTATAAGCTCCTTATAAAGAATTAATACCTTATTACTAGCTTCTTCCTCTTAAGCTTCTAATTTCTCTTGCTAATCTATTAAATAATTTACTACCGAAAATTAGCATATACTAAGAAGAAGAAATAAAGCATATATATAAGTAAATATAATACAAATACTATTACATAAGCGACCCCGGCGAATACACTTAAGATAATAACTAGACTTCTTAATATCATCGAAATAATACTCCTTTTTATTCTTAAAATAATAAGTATACGGCATTGCAGCAAGAAGATTATTCTTAGTAGTAAAACGATAGAGCGAAGCATGATCTTTAGTTATATCTCTTCTCTTAGATACCTTATTACTAGAGTCAAATAAGTTTATAATTATCTCTTATAGAATAATCGATTTTTTAGACTTCTTAGATAAACATTTTATTATATAACCTAATATTATATTAGCATCCTAGGAAAAATCAATATAGGTTTAAGTTATAACCTACTAAGATAAGTTAGCCTAATAAGTAATATGCAGGTCTTAAGGATAAGACCTAACAGAGGGGAGATATTATATTATAACCCCGCGGTTATATTATATATACCTTATATTTTTCGACCTATTATTAGAAGATCTAGAATAATTATGCCCTCGACTATAATTATTTATAAGAAAATCACGAATTAGACTATAATCCTCTTATTAGGATTATAACCTTAACTATAATTACCTATAGATTACTTTAGTATATAGACCACATTTATTTATACTTTTATAGATTCTAGCTTACTAGCTATCAGCTAAAACTTCTTTATATTAATTAAGCCTAATACGCATTAAATCTACCATTAAGAGACGTAACACTTCAATAAGCTCAGTTACACGCCCTACGCAATCTGCCAACAATAAACCCAAGCACGGCTTAGTTTAACATAGTTAGACTCTAACCATTACAATTTAATTATAATATAATTCTATCCTAAATTTATAGAGATTATTTAATCTAAAGAAGCAGATAATAATCTAATTTATCTTTAATTTAGATTTATAGGGATTTCTCTTATAATTATATTTTATAAAAGAAATAGCTAATTTTCTACTTATAGATTATAATATATTACCTATTAGTAAGTATTAGGCTTATAACTTTATAAAGTAATAACTAGAGCTAAAAATATATTTATTTTAGAGATATTGTCACAGCGCAAGACCAGACTAGGTTACCCTAGACCGACAGGCCAAGTGGATCTCAGTCACGT
>NW_022158943.1:0-2226 GCF_000260195.1 Fusarium odoratissimum NRRL 54006
CCATCATTTTTCCAAAATGAAATCTCTATCCTTCTTCTTGCTGGCTCTACCCTCACGGCTCCCTAGGCTACTAAGTCGTCTTCTCGTCAGCCTAGAGGTGACAGTGTTGATTACATGCTTCCTCACATTGTGCCTGTCAGCACGCGAAGCGGAGACAGGGACTTTATTTCCAGAATCATCACCGACCCTACTCAGGCCGAGCGAGCCAAGCTCTTAAATCAGCCTGGCGATTATGTCTTTGACTCCAAAGCTGGCACCGGAGCCGGAGAGGCCCATGGCAAAGGAGGCAGGTCTGTGTCAGCTACTGCTCTGACCATGCCTGCTCTTATCGGCAATGGAGCGTCCATGACAGTCGCCTTCCTCGGACCCTGTGGAATGAACACAGCACATGTTCACAACCGAGCAACGGAGCTTAACATTGTCGTCAAAGGCCGCCTTGTTACAAGCTTCGTTGTCGAGAATGGTGCCAAGCCTATTGCCAACACCACGGACGCATTCCAGATGACTGTGTTTCCCCAGGGTGCTATCCATAAAGAGTTCAACCCTGATTGCAAAGATGCCGTGTTTATTGCTGCATTTGACAATGCTGATCCTGGTGTGAACCGGATCGCTCAGAGCTTCTTCGCTCTAAATGGCGATGTGGTTCAAGCTACCCTGGGCGGTGTGCAGACTATTGAAGGAGAGGATATTGAGTCCTTCCGCAGTCATATTCCTGCGAATATTGCCCTCGGTATTGATGCTTGGTTGAACAAGTGCGGCATCAAGAGAAACGCCAAGAGAGACATTAGCGATCTCTTGAATTAAAGAGGAGATAAGAATGCTTTGCTTACCAGTAATGACTCAACTAGCAACTTTCTTGATTTCATGCATATATTTATCTTCTATTTTATGGTCTACTAGCGATCGATGTTTCTTCCCGTAGAATAATGGCCACCGCTATTGCCTATTTCGAACCTTGAGTGTCAGCTTACTCCCAGTTAACGGCCTTCTTTGTTATCAAACTGCTGCACTGCGGTGCAAAGACTAGGTTTACCATAAGAGTGCGTTTATACGTGTACAGATCGTCGATCGAAAAGTGACAAATGAATGGTCTTAATATGGATTGAAAGGGAATGAACCGGAGATAGACAGATACTTGAGAAGTGGACAAGGCGTAGGCGACAATTAGGGGTACACGACAATTAGGAATAGAAGAGTTGGGTGGTCTAGGTTGGCACGGACGAAGATTGAATAATGCAACGCAGAGACGAGCCACAGAGCTAAATTCGCTGTTTTGGCGGTGGCTCATTCACTTTGCCTCTCCGAGCCGTGGAGGCACTGCCTCCCCAGGCGGCCTCCTCAGGAGATTACTAGAAAGACTTGCGTAATGTAATCACGTACAAGTAATCGGTGCCCTTTCATAAGCAGCCCGGCGGGAAGATTCGTACCATATGAGATAATACTTATTCGTATGTCCACACAATTGGGATAGCAAATCGTCCTCTCGCCTTTCGTCCCTCAAAAAAGTCTTCTCAGTATGGTCGCGACAGTTGTTCCATTTTTCCTCCCACTTGAGTCCGTCGGACTGGGCACACTCATCCAAAACATCAACCACCCACTCGAAGGTTATCACGAGCCTCCAACTGGTGACGTACCTGAGGCCATTGTAACGCCGTTCTCTTTTCCCAGCCAGAATCGGCAGAATAGAAAGACGGAATTTGGGTCTGCCTTGACGTCTCTGATATCTGCAGGATTTTCTAAACGTCCTCAATCCCAGGTCCATCTAGCACCAGCTCGTGGCAAAAATTATTGCCTCGACAATTCTGATGCATGGTTTGACAAAGCAGTCAGTCTCCCAGAAACGAGAGAGTGGATCGAAAATGCTGCTCTCCGCGGCCATAAGACCTACATTATTGTCGGTATCCAAACCTTTATCGATGCTCGCATCGTCCAGAAGTTAGCCGGGGGGCGACAAGCCGGAGGTCAAGCTACTACCGCTGCCATGCCTTTCGCCGACCTGGTTGATCCCGCTATCCGGGAACATCAGAATGCTGAAAGCGATCAACTATGGCTCCTCGCTTCCAGCGAACAAGTATGGTCCTTGCAGTACCGCGAAGTTAGAACTAGATGGCTATCTAGCCGACTGCTCAAACCACTGCAACTCTCGAAGACGCGTCGGTGGTCATGCATGGAGGGCGGCATATGAAGTTGATAGTGATGAAGACGACGAGGATACAATGGAGGTGG
>NW_022158944.1:0-2201 GCF_000260195.1 Fusarium odoratissimum NRRL 54006
CCAGCCTGTCTCAACGATCTGGGAGGGAAAAGACGCCTGTGACACAACTTAGTTGGCTGGCATTGGCAACCCCAAAGGGACCAGCGGCCATCAGGCCGTCTCCTACGTACAGCAAACGCTCCTCGACCAGTATCAGCTCACTATCATCTATCGAAAGTCCAGGTACCCCACCAGGTATAGCTGCATTACTGAAGTTAGCTAAGGGGGGCAGTCAGGCTGGCATCCCGAAGTCAAACTCGGATACCAGTATGAGGTCAGGCAGCTCACTTGGCACTAAGGGGTCAGGTAACCTTCCTAGTTCGACTTCAAATGTCAGTATGAAGTCAGGCGGCCTTCCCAAGTCATATTCAGATGTTAGTATGAGGTCAGGCAGTGTGCCTAGTGTTGGCTCTCGTTCTAGCTTGAGAGTTGGACAAACTCAAAGGCAGGGAGTCAACTCTGACTATGCGCCTTCATCACAGGGTTCTTCAAGAGAAGGTACACCATCGGATCGCAGAGGGGTACGATCTGATCAAATGGATACGCCTAAGCCTACGAAGACCAGGTCTCGCCCCCAGCCTCAATACGCTGTCGGTACCCCCCCTGTTATTGAGGGAGGTGAGATTATTGCGACTGAGGATCTTGAGGTTGATAATGGCTTGGAGACTCGGAAGGAAAATGCAGCACCTGGATCTACAAGGATGTCAATCATGGCTGGCGATAGCTTTGATCTTCCTCATCTTCCTGGCCAAGAGACAACCTATGTCGGAAATGGCGGATGGAGTACCTTTGTCCCGTGGGGTTTAACAACACCGGAGCATGTAAATGCTGTACTTGAACACCTACTTGGAGAGTTTACAGTGCCTCGGCAGCCTACACTGACTCGTGAAGAGAGGATGGCCCGACGAGAAGAGCAGAAGAAGGGGCGGGATAAGGGTAAGAATAGGAACTAGATGGCTTCTAGGTTAATAGAGGAGAGGAGCAACAGGCATAAGTTAGTTATAACTAGCTGATTAGGTGGATTTCTTGGTGCAGGTCGTATTAAGATTGCTCTTATTATTGCTTTAGGGAAAAGGTTATTTCTACTTGTTGATGGAGATTAGAGCAGCTAGGTGGAGAGCTTTAGTATTAATGGCTATTTTGAAACTCTGAAGCTGCTACAGCTAAGCCTCCAATATAACCAATAAGCATCTGATCAATTAATTCCAGCTCCCATACTTATCACCGGAAGCCTACATATCTTCCTATTAGGTCCTTCTATTATACCTACTCTGGGGAACGCAGAGGATAGAAGTAAGTCTGATAGCGCTTGATAGAGACGATGGAGTGCTGTTATAGATATGTTTTACCTGCTTAAATCCAACAAGATAACATTTATCCTTAAGTTTTATCATCTGATTAGATAGTTCTAGATAACAACAGGTAGTAATAATTCAAGGGACTAGATAATAGTAGATGGTTACGGATGAAGTCTGTTAACCGATAGGCTTTACTAACTTGTTAGAGACGTACCAAAGTTAAGGGAATCTATGTTAGAAGTAGTGCATTAAGGGAGATGATACTGGATATTTAGGGATGAAAGTGGATAATAGATGCGAGTCTGGTGTCGCTTGTTGGACATGATACAGTGCTTAGTTGTAGATCTTCCATCTGATCAGATGATGCCAGATGAGGTCAGATGACAACGATGAAAGGGACTGGGTGAAAACGAATAGATAGGGTTGAAAATCGTTGATAAGGTTCTTCGAGTCGACTAACACCATGGTGATTTATAAACACGTGGGTGTGATGAAGAGATTAGATAGCTGAGGATAAAGTAACTGACAAGCTTAACCAACTTATTAGAAATGTACCAAAGTTAAGGGAATGTATATCATAAGTGATGCGAAAGGGCGGATAATGTCCCTTGATATAGGCCATAAAGTGCTCTTCTGGAGAATTTTCATCTGACCAGATGGTTCTAGATAAGACCGGAGGAAGGCGGATAATTAGAGATAAAGGCAGATGGATTGGGATGAAAGTCATCTAGGAAGTTTATTAAGTCGACCAACGCTATGGTGATTTATAAACCCATAGTTATAATAAAGGGACCGGATGAAGGCGGATGGATAGGGATGAAAACGGATAATAAAAGCGAGTTTGGTATCGCTTAATGGGGATGATGACTTTTCATCTGATCAGATGATATCAGACAAGAACAGATGATAATAATGAAACAGACT
>NW_022158945.1:0-2195 GCF_000260195.1 Fusarium odoratissimum NRRL 54006
GATTACATATTAAACCGCTTTTGCAAATCGCTTTAGGAGGCTTATCGGCACTAAGGTGGGCGAGTTTTGCCCCCATTTTCTCGCCCGGATGACATGAGTAAATACGGTATGGTATGTCAGCTTACGGGCGCGAAATTGGCGTATTAGCCCGGTTTTAGCCAGGCGCGAGAACGTAGCCCAAAAGTAGATGAACTCTAAAGCACCAGACCCAAATTAGTTTCGCATAACACGGCATGAGATAGTGCTCAGATTACCGTGTGACTCCCTACATGACTCGATGCAGAGTTATGCAGCTGGGACAGCTGGAATAAGCACAATGTGTGGCCCCCCTGCACGTCGAGCGTCTGTCGTGGAGGAGGAAAAGGCGCACGACTAAAACTATACGGTGAGGTTCTAACTTTAATCGAAACAAGTACGAGTTGCGCCACTTGCACAGCGTCATTATCGCCATGTTGGTAAGCTGAGAGAGCTATGAGGGCTTTATCCGTCGTCGATATTCTTCTCGTCAATAGCAATACGGAGGCTTCGAAACTGGCTGTTATGGCTCGGTTCTCTGTATCCGATCTAAGCGATGTGAGAGAGGGGGATTAGAGTTAGAAACATGGTGTTGACATTGTTTGGCGGCCGATCGCCGATGAAGGGCCTGATGTTATCTGTGTAACCATCTTGAGAGTGATTCACGTGCTAAGGAGTCGGGCTAGAGTGTCTCGAAGAATGAACAGCCGGGCTCTTACTTATACCGTTTTGGAGAGGGGCTTGACAGTCACTAAGATAACTGACTTTTCGTTTTAATGTATGAGCACAGGCCGCAGAAAGGGCGTTGAAGCATATTGTTCATATGCGTATTTATGTTTTCTTCTCTTTGTACTGGAGCTTGAAGTTTCTTTAACCATACAACCTTATGCACGTACAGTACATAGCACAGGCTATATCATGATATCTTACCACACAAATTGTTACCGGATACTACTGCATCAGGTATATGAAAACTTATAGGGCGCATGTCACTCACGCGGCCATAAAGCCCAAGGTATGGCTCTGCGTATCCGCAATGGTTGACTTGCTGCGTACAGGGCAGAGGCTATGTGTGTTCTCGACAAAAAACGTTGGCATTTGAGGATACGGGTAGAACCAGCTTACAGATCTAGACCTTAAAAGATGGGCAGTCAACGAACATACAACAGTGGATTGAATACACGGAATGTAGAGCACCCAGTCTGTCTATCTGGCTGTTTTATATGGGGGCTGGCTCCCCTTGTCCAGTTATCCTTACAGATTGTATGGATAGAGTTATTGTTTATATGCAACGCAACGCTACCTGTTTCTTATTCGCTACACACAAGTGCGCAGATAGTCACCGGATCCATCAAGCCAAAGGCTGAAAGTTTGAGGCCAGCGTAGTTTCCTTGACAAAGAGGATCTTGCGAAATTCCGGCTGACTGCTTTGTTCTGATGGAGGCCTCTTCATTTCAATACAGTTAAATGGAACTATGCCGCCTATCAATATCTTTAGCTTTAAAATACACTACTTCGCGTAACCGAATTCAATTACATAATCTTGGAAGCATCGGAATAAGTTAGATCTACTATATTGATATTATGTCACAACATACTTTCCTCTCTAATCATATAGAGCCGAAATATCCAGCCGACCGTGCACCTAGTTCTTGAATATATGCATATCGCTGTACTTACCAGTGCAGTAGCAACAACCGTGTAGCAGGCTCTTCAGGCTATGAACAAATCCATTCTATAAAGGTCATTGGCCCTTAGCATGACACCAGTACACCCCGGCCTGAGCTTTTAAGACATTGCTGCAAATTTTGACTGCATTTCCTGGCCCAGGATGCGATCTTGCGATGAGTTCTTCCAGGCCTTCCGTGCAGCTAACAGCACAAGCGATAAGGCAATAAATAACCCTATGATAACTATAATAATACACCAATTTGGATACGCCGAGGTATGACAAAGAACCAGACCCGATACGAATTGTGCGGCGGCTAGGCATTCCATAAGAAGTGGTGTCCATAACAGAATTGGAACCCTCTTCCATTTATCATCTAATAGAAGCTTATCTCGATATCGGTAGGACAAGATTGTAGCGACTACAAGTTCCATCACCGAGAATTCGGCTGCGCCTACAAGCAAGCTCATCCCCGCGAGGAAGGAAAACTTGCCGTCCTCGTCCGCTTTTA
>NW_022158946.1:0-2193 GCF_000260195.1 Fusarium odoratissimum NRRL 54006
CTCCATCGAGATGTAGTCACCATCACCTGATGTTGTATTTATCTTACTATCCACCGTGAACTGGTGCGGCCCTGACCTAGAATGGTCAATGGACACTACTAGAGACCGTCGCCAGATTATTGTGAGAAACGCAATGCGTTTCTGCTAGTAATTCTTGAGTAGGGTGGACGCAAACAATTATTGTCAGGGGACCGTAATTTAATTTAGCCGAAAAATGTGCTGGTGCCTTTGAAGCCCAAGTCGAATTTGCCTACTGGATTACTGGACAGGTTTCCTGCGCTCAGCAATTCCGAATACAGCTAGTACTCCTCCACCAATCATCATCTCACGATTTCCTTTCGTATAAGTAAATGTCGCGTAGTTTGCTCAATAACAGTTCCTCAGGAGGTGAGATTGGAAACTTTGAGTTGCTGTATTCGCGCCACATTTCCTTGGTGCGAGGAGACTCGGCGTCTGCCCACGGCTTCCTATATGTACATACAATTAGATCAATAGGGGATCGTAGGAACATAACGAAGGAAAACTCAACTCGTGGTCATTGAACACCTCAAATCCAGTGCTTATTATCATAGTTGGTCGTGCAATGTCTGCAATGATCTGCTTCAAAGGTGCTTCGACGAAGACTGAGAACACTATTGTGGTGTCGTCAATCTCAGCGAATCCTCCAGCACCGTGTCGCCCAACAATGGAAAATCCGTTCTGTTTGAGAATATCTTCTGTCTCACGAGTGTAGTCTGGATCCTGAGCGAGTAGCTCAACACTACTCCTTGTATGTTCACGGCATACTTCCACTATGGTCACAGCAATCAAATGCTGGAGCATATTGGGCGATACGATACTCGCATCTAGCTCATCTTCATCAGAAGTTATTTGTCTTCTAAGCCATTCCGGAGGCTTGCGGCATACGTCGCCTAGACCGAAACAGGCTACTTTTGTCACTTGTCGGGTAGTGAGATGTTGTTGAAGGCATGACTTGAGCAACTTGCAGCTCTCGCTCCCGTTCCAAATATGTCGGTTTCTCTCGAAGATCGAAATTGGGTCTTTCACGATGCCTCGGAAAGCTCGAACTGTCGAATTACTCCACTCCGGAAGGTAAGAACAAAGATATGTTTCAGGTGGGCCATCAGGCTGCGTTTTGACGAGCCGCCAATACTCCTGGTACTTGACGAATGGTTTCCTAAAGGATTATTGGGGTCAGTGAAGTAATAGCGTCTCATTGTCCCCTTACCAGATCGGATTGTCTTTTTCAAAGTTGAGGTTCCTGATCTGTATCAACGTTCCGTTGATAGAGCGAACCGAGAAGACCATCTGATTAACAGATTGCTCGATTTGCCTCTCGATATCTCGTAGATCATCTTTCGTCCAAAGCTTATACCCTCTATCATAAAAAGTTGCCGCAATCTGGCTGCTTTCTCTCCATGGTGAGTGTCCATATTCGAGTAGGGTCGGAGTTTGGCCATGCCATGGGGCTAGCGGAATTGACTCATCATTTATTGGCATCATGGCGTGCAAGATATTTCGAAGGATGATGAAAGAATGATATTGACTGATCTTATTCAATATTCCTGCCACCTGGTGATGTAGGCAGGTAATTGATTATAAGGCCACAGGCGTCATGAGATGTATGGTTATAAGGCTAGGAAACTTGATACTGTGATTTTTGAGGTGCCACGTATATTTTTATTACCAATGCTGCCCGACTTGGCTTGTTAGGTTTAGCCCCTAGACCCGCCTCTGGGACCACTGTAATAGGTTAATATATGAGAATGCTCACACAAGTCGACCTTACATCTGTACCACGGGATTGGACTCGGTTGCTTGTCAATGCCATATTTGCATGTCAACGCAATTTTATAATTTTCAATTTCCCCTTAGCTTAAAAACGTGACATTTGCTGATACAATATTATGTTGCATAAATAAGGACTTAGAATGGCTTCCCTTGTTTGACCCGCGTCAAAGCCCCGATGCCCTCAACGTGCGGCACAAGATAAAGATAATTAAGAACTCAACTATCCACTGATCGAGATAACATAAGGTACGTGATAATCTAACTTAATCCGATCTTGTAACGACAATTGTCCAGAAACTACACATCAACCGTATCATCAAATCTGCGATTTGATTCTGTCGCCCTTACGCGGTCTTCTTCGAGCAGTTGCAGCATGAGTAGCATGCTCCACAGTCACCATGC
>NW_022158947.1:0-2168 GCF_000260195.1 Fusarium odoratissimum NRRL 54006
TAGCCGTTGTCGATTACCACGCCAATCACGTTCCGGATCTCCCATTACCAACAGGCCTTTTTGGCAGAGCTCTATCAGCATTCTATAATCATCTTTGGTCTCACAATCCTTTCTGAGGAAACTATTATACGGCGAAGAGCAGGGGCAACCGTCATGACTGTCTTCGATATAATCACTGTTTAGAAGCAAGACGTCTTCGAAACGCTTGGCAGCATTCCATTTAGAAATATGCATTTTGGTAAAGGAAGGTTTAGTTTTTAATAGTTAACTGAAACTTAACTTATGTAGTTTGAAAGTAATAATATCATATATATATATATACTAAAGGTTAAGGTTTAAGGACAATAGTAAAGTATTATATATGTCTCAAGAAGGAAAAGAGCTATTTAAATATAAGAAACAATATAAATAAATAAGTTCAAAATAGTTTATAATTTTACATAAAAGAAAGATATTAATACACTTTCAAAATGCCTCTCCCTATTACGTTTCCAGATGGTAAGCGCCGGAAATTAAAATTATATGTAATAGCAATATATTACAATACCCTTTGCTTAAAAAAGTACGAAATCTCGTTAACATCTCACTAAATATAGCCTAATAAAAAATAGCACCTAATAATTACTTCCTAAAAACAAATAAGAAGTCTATTTTATAATTCTATATCTACTCTAATATTTCAAATAACTAGAGCTTGATATTAAACTTATTACAGGTAATACAGGCTTGCAGTCTGATTCCATGTATTGTCCCTAAATAGATAGCTTCCTTTACTATAACCTTATAATAAACTTATATACTTTACGTATCTCGCACTGGCAGGTAATGCCCTAACGTAGAAGATGTTATTCTAATATCTCAGCACAAGGTAATTTTGGAGTAGCTTGTCCCTTAAATTTTCTTGTGCTATAGATTGTAGGCGGTAATTAGTTGATCAGGTCTAGGATCTCTAGAATCTCGCCAGGTCCCGCTCAGATTCAGCCTATCCCTAGATGTGCAGGTTGCCGGTCTACCCAGGTTAGTATAGTAGTGTTTGGCTACTCAAGTACTTCGTGTCTTATTCTACTATAGGTCGCTATTAAGCTGTTTTCATTAGGTTTTGTGCTAAGGTTGAACCTATGTTTTTAATCTGAAGCTATATAATTCTTAGTCCGATAAAATACCGGTACAACATTATTATATAAAGCTGCCTTCATAATATGAATAAAAGCTTATTAGGTTACTGTCTCTTAAGGTGGCGGGGCTGGCGATAATATCTTATAGGAAAAGTCTTTGCTCCAGTGTGTTCGCTTAGTGACTGTAATAAAAAATGAGGACATCTTCCGTTAGGCAAATTACTGGAAACTATCGCGGCTGCAACAGACCTCCACCAAGGGCAGGGGCACTAACTACACGTAGTTCGACGAGGCGAGTAAAGCTATGGATCGGGTGCGAGGCCTGTGATCTAATTGAGGGAAGAAGATACCAGAGTGGAGAAAACGAAATAGGGGAGAATGGAAAGAAGGTCTTGGCGTTTGGGGAAAGCTCTACACTAGCAACTTACGAATCATAAATCATGAAGGCAACAAGGAGTGAGAGGTAACAAAGTGGAGTAGCACAACAGTGTAACACTAAATAAACATAAACACCATTCCCCCAATTGGACGTCTAACGTTACGCTGGCGGCTCCCTAACTACTCATACCGCTCACATAAACTGAGAAATAACCTTCTTAGAATATCTAAATAGTGAGTAATCTGCGAACGGGAGGCTCTTTACTACCGTCTAAGGATAAGGAACGGTTGTGGATATGAACATAAACCGAAACATGAGTTAAAGAGTACAAGGACAAAAAGAGTTTACCTGAACGGTGGGAGGATAGAGTAATCAGGATGAAAATAATATCCAGTTTGTATTTTCTGCTGACTGCCTATGTTTAGATCCTATGAACTCTCGACATTGCATTATGTCTGACAATAGAATCGACGGGTACTATTTCGGGAGCTTCAGGTCCGGCCGCAGCAATGTGGAATATGGCCGACTTATTATATGTAGCCTAGCACCCAGTGCTTTGAGGGCCTTGAGAGGTTTGAGAAGTATAACAAATGTCTGTCTCCGCCCCGAACATTGACGACCAGCTCCTCCAGTTGTCACGTTCGGCATCGTTAGCGCTTTGACTTTCGTGGCTT
>NW_022158948.1:0-2166 GCF_000260195.1 Fusarium odoratissimum NRRL 54006
CTGGCCTTCGATATTAATTGCTTGAATGACGGTAATCCATTCCAGGTTTCCAGGCTGCACTGATTTCGGCTTTCCACGCCTTTCTGCAACTTTGGCGGCCGTTCCACTTGCGATGACTCCCATCATAAAACCAGTCTCGTCAAAGTTCCTGGTGTCATCTGATCAGTTGCCGCGGCTACTTAGCGATCGTGTTCTGCACGAGCCTGAACCAATTGCTAATAACGTTTGGATCTCCGCACTTTGCTCTCTGGTAGTCCACTTACGAAAAACGCGCGTTTTAAGGTTTTTGTGTCTCTTGACAAAGTTCATCGCCCAACGCTTGCCGACAGGTGACTCGTCACGGTCGGCGAGTAATCGGTTGGCCATCTCTTCCACATCAAGTAATCGTCCGGAAATCCTCGCGAATATAGGTCAAGAATGAACTTGACTATGATCTGTTCTTCCAGATCAGATAGTTTGCGTGATTTCGGGATCCAGTCACATCGCGATTGGATCCCATTTTGTCGGCGACGTAACGCCCAGTAGTTGAGTTAATATAATCTAGCAGCCCCTCGGAGACCTAACTTTGGGTTGATTCGAAGCATTTGACGTGTAAGAAGAATCTGACGTTCAGAATAAAGTTGAGGCATGGTCATTAGTTGAGCATTAATCGATCAAATTGGCGTTTGTGATGGCTGAGGGATGTTTGGTGCACACACTCAAAACAAAAGGGAATTTACCAATTTAGTCGGTATAAAGGTAAATCAAAGATGAGAGGTTTGAAACTAAACCTGAAAGGTAGTGCATATATTTAACGTTTTCTATCAATACTGGAGATTCTTAAAATATAAATTTTATAAGAAGTGTTCTTAAAATAAGGACGTATTAAGTTAAAATCAATGTAGCATAACTACTAAAATACCATTATTTATAGCCACTAGGAAAAATATAAAGAGATGTTTATCCCATATATTAAATCATTGTTATCGCATTTCATATTAACAAGATCTTATTATATTTACTATGGGTGCAGATTGGCAACGGTTCCTGCAGATAGCTTCAAAAGTTTATCATTCACAACGCAAATCATATCCAAATCTTAGTATATTTAATAGGGATGCAGATTGGCCACAGTTCCTACGGATAGCTTCCAGAGTTTATCGTTCACAACGTAAATCATATCCAAAGAAGGAACTAACCTATACTAATATAGCACCTGTCCTAATCAAAGAGCTTGAGCGTCAAACATACCTTGAACCCATCAACCAACAAGATAAATGGAATAAATTACTAGACCGGTATTATTCTAATTCTTTTACTACAAAGAGTTCAGGGCCTTTTATTATTCCTTTATTGCTCGGAATTAATAATCTGCCTCTATCCATTGAATTTCAGAACCTTTTAACTAAGATGCAAGTATGTAATCGACTAACGTTAACTTTACTTTATATATTTCTAACAACTATTAGAAACGTGTCACAGAAACTCCTGGACATGAAAGCTTTAAAGTGGAGGGGTATAACAACTTTGTTGAAAAGTTTTCACATGCACTTCTAAATAATATGCATGGGGGGAGCCAGGATTCATTTGATGGAGAGCTGTGGCAACTTAACCCTGAAGCAACATTAAAACAACTCGGTTTGAAAAAGGATTCATTAGTAGAATGTTTTCAAAAGTTGCCAAATAACTCGCAATCTGAGTCATTTCTGTCGATAATCCAAAGGCTTCCACTAAGCGCTTTTATCTTACATGATCAACTAGAAAAAATAAATCAACGACATAAGAATACGGTTATGGGTCAACTATTATGGATACTAGCGGAACTAGTCAAGAACGCTGGAACTCGCACCTTGCGTAACGATGAAAGCTGGACCGAACTTGACAAAAGATATGATGGAGAGCAGTGGAACGTGAGATACAAGACGACAATAGGAAGGTATTACTTCGAAGACTATTCAACTGACGAAGTCGGCCGATTTGAAGTCTCCTTTTACAATCTCCATAAAGAACAGGAAATAAGGACATTTGTGGATATATCCGAGTACTATAGACAGTACAAGGCTCAAAGAATCCTTAATATGATGGATTCATTTAACAATTCTAAACCGTGCAGCTAACTGTTTATCACGGTCTATCAGCTACTTTTAGGGTATACATTCGCGCAGCTATAGGCTGTAAAGAGGCAGG
>NW_022158949.1:0-2148 GCF_000260195.1 Fusarium odoratissimum NRRL 54006
GGAGAGGAGACAACCCAAAACACCCCAATGCCATCCCAACAGTCAACACTATCTACTTCAACAAAAGAAAATACTAATACACCTGTACCTGCGTCTGAAACAACACCTGATCATACAACAACCAGTACCGCAGGTACACACAAGACCGCCGACCAAACTAATAGTAAGCCAACCGGGCAGGCTACCGATACCACTAGTCAGAGTGCCGACCCTACGACACTAACGTCGGCAGAGACACACTCTCCTACAGCGGAACCGTGGACTTGTTGGACGGCAACGGACTCAAGGTCACTTCTGGCAGTAGCGAGATCCGTTCGTCCACGCCAATGCAAGGGCATTTGCTTGATTTAAAAGTCCTGCGAACTCGTGAATGAACAAAGATTTATTTTTAAATCTGGCTAGAGAGAGATGTCACACTTCACCTAGTTACCCTGCATCTGTTGCTTTTTTTTGGTGGCCCCACTTCCCTGAAGCGGCGCCGGGATTTCGGAAGATCCGGCCCTTCCGTCAATTGAACGTGTCGCAAAACATGCAGCTTTGTCTGGGTGATGAATCATGACTTGCACTCAATGGTTTTGGTACCGCAACAACCACCGCGGCAGTCTGCAAAATCGGCTCTTCTTCTTACGCGCCGATAACCTGTGATGCTTCTTCCAAAACTCCTCTGATCAGCCTCTCGCGCAATGCGAACGGGTTGCGCGCCCCAAAAGAAGCGCAACGACTATTTTGTTTTTAGACAATACTATACTTAACAAGGATATTTAAAGTAATAACTATATATATAGCATTTTGATTACTTGTTGTTAGACTATAAGTACAGTTATTTCGCTGTTTTTCAGTTGCCTTCTGTCTGTATCCAACTTATAGATAGACGATTACTTCATACTTCATGTCTCAACAGACACCTCCAAACTTGGCATACAGCTGGCCTATGTATTGTATTGAGTGCGATATTCTTGCAAGATGCCGGTGGAAGTTGGAGGGTAACCAACAGTCACATATAGTAAGAACCGCCTATCCACTGGATAGTATTGGATCAGTGCGCTGTGACAAGTGCGCCTCAGCCTGCAGCCAGTCATTTGTTCCGACTATGATTGAAAGCTACCAAGCTAGACCGGAAATGCTATATCAGCCTGTCGTTAGGCGTTTTTTAGGTGACAGTGGTTCATTTTCTTCCAAACGCCCCAATAGCATTCAGCCAGGCCTGATGTCAGGCCGTGTAACGTTAACACAAGGCAGAGAAAATCCTGGAGTGCGGCCCATTTTAAGATAATTGCCGGTAACGTATACAGCAAGACAGAGGCCCTACTATTGTTTAGGCAAGCTGGAAGTGCCTAGCGATAGGTGCGAAACTATTCCTAAGACCACTTAAAGCATTTTTGTCTGTTCAAGAACTAGCTGTACTACAGATAATGGCCTGGGAATCATTGAATCAAGTCAGCTTTGAGTAACAAGAGCCTGTAATACTGTTCTTTCATGTCTCGCCTCGGGAAGGATAACCATAACCCGACAGAGCGTTTGAGCTCCCTTGACAAAGAAGCGAGTGAGACACATTTACTCCTGTCTGTGGCTTTGTTGATGCTCGGAATACTTATTGGAGCATGGTGCCTACCTTAAAGGTTATAAATCGACTGTTTCACGTACGGCTCCATAAATGGTTGGGGACTTGAGGTTTATTGAGGCTCGCTCGTTTGGAATAAGCTCATGATACAGTTTGTCAAATAGACTAACTCTAATAAAGCAGAAACTCTAGTTTATCTGAGTAATATTATAATAGGAATATATAGGATAAGATAGAATAAGTTTAGCTAGGGTAGGATCAGCTATCAAATTTTGCTATACTCAGGCGAAACCTAATCGACAAATAAAAGGCGCATATTTTCATTTATAAAGTTAATACAGTCACTCCTATATTCTATGTTTATTTTACTTTACATTCAAATGTTTCCAGCGCCTACGCAGATACCTCCGACATTTGTTCATGCATCCTATGCCGGTGAAGCAGTGCTAGGTCAGTAACACTCCGCTTCTTGGCGTTGACGGTCCATCATCATGACATCACGTTGCTAGCCGCAGAGAGTTTGGATAAAGTCCCAGATTTTACCAGTAGGTAATTATAGAATGAGTTCTTATTCCAGTCATGGCAGG
>NW_022158950.1:0-2156 GCF_000260195.1 Fusarium odoratissimum NRRL 54006
GGCTTAGTAGGGAGCTCAATATTGTATTCTTCCTCCCAAATATCTTGTGCTCCGCCAATTGCGTTGTCGTACCACGCATCCGGCCAGTTCTGCTTAATGTAGGCGTCTCGTTTCGAAGGGTCGAGAAGGAGAGCGGCGGAATAAACGGGAACGTCCTCGGTCATGGTATAGTATTTATCCATAATGAACCAGCCCATATCGATGGCATGTAGCATGCGTTCATCGCGTGTCTCGGGAGCGCTGTAGTGCCGCTATAATCGTGTTAGCATCTATCTTAGCTGTTGAGACCAGCGATGAGATGTCCGCACTGGTCCCGGCCGCAGAACGCATGCGAGAGATATCTCAGACGTGGGATCAACGCTGAGACGTCCTCGCTACCTCGCAATAAACGACTCACTTTCTCGTTTTCATAATGAGAAAGAAGGCAGTCCATTAGAAATAATGACTGTGAAAGAGATGCTTTATTGCCCTCAGCGCACAATGTGGCCCCATCAAACGGTTGGAGAAATAGGTACGCTTTCTGAAGCAAATCCCAATCAGCCGCCGTCAATCGATTCTCTCCGAGGATCTGCTCGTTTTCATGCATGAATTGAACGATTTGCGCCTTCTTTTTGAAAAGCTTATCGAGGACATGATACCATGAAGACCACCGCGTCTCATTATCGATCCCTAGTCGCAAACCGACTTCATCGTCCCACAGCTGGCTATTAAGTGATGAGCAGCGTGTCCAAACAGCCAGACCGTGCAGTTTACGTAGCGCAGGTATGCCCTCAATGCCTAGATAGTCCTCATCAACGTCCGATCTCGAGAGACGTCTGCGTCCTCTACGTCTTCTGGTGGTGAGGGCCTGAGAGAAGCGAATTAACAGGTCTTCACTAGTGACTTCAGATGCGGCTTCAAGTGCGGCGACGAGGGCTTCATTCGATGACCCGAGAAGGAAGGCTTGAAGGGAAAGATTGATTATGTGGCCGATGCAGCGGATGCGGCGTTTTTTGGGGTCATAGTCGATCTACCGCTCATCATTAGATTAGTCCATCAAAAACGGCCGCCAACTTACATCAAGATTCTCTTTCAATCGATGTGCTATGGACTCCAGACATGTGTTGTTTGACGTAGCGTTATCCCCGGTGTGATAGCCGAGTTTTGACATGATTCCAAAGGTCTTGAGAATACTCATAATGAGATCAGCTTGCCGCTCTCCAGAGTGGCTGCCGTGACATTCCGGTAGCCCTAGAAGTGCCTTCTGCAGCTGATAATCTTGATCAACCCATTGAGCACAAACAGCCAGTAGAGCATGACGATGTGGCGATGTCCAGAGATCGGTGGAGATGTGAATAGGTGAAGACGCGATTGCTAGTTTGTCTTTGATCTGATCTCTATAGAATACGTGATTTTCCGCAATGTGACGCATGGCCTGGCGTCTGGACGTGATTAATTGATCACCGATGGTCGGATTGCATGCCAAAGCGAGATCCTTCAACTCGTTCCATTCAACAGCTGAAAAAGGAGCTCTCCGCTGTGTGAGCAATCCTATAACAGCTTCATTATATGCCTGCCGATTGAAAACCTGCCGAAGACTATCAGGTGTAGGGATAGATGCAAACATGGCGGGTAATGATCGTTGGTTCGACGATATCGGCGAAGGCGACGGCGGCGGTCGAAGCTGTGCAGCATGGCGGTTTTTGATATGCTGTACAGCTGTTGCTCGATGCCCATGACTCCATTTAGGGCATAATCGGCACACATAAAGCACAGTGCCTTTGGTCTTTCGTTTGCGGCCGGCGGCAAGCGGTTTATTTTTATCTGGATACTGCCGATCCATAATAGAGAAGAAGTTTGAAGGCAATTGATCAGATGTTTGAGAATTAGAGTCGCCTATCGACGATAAATTATCGCTTTCTGAAGCCATAATGATGGGTATGAGATGTAAACTATCTTAATGTGGAAATTTTCCGGTATTTGTGATCTCTCCGGAGATAAAAAGCTGTCACATTGAGGGATGAATGGATGCTCATCGAAGCTCTTGGTTCTCTATCTCATGAGTGGAAGATAGGTCGGTTTCTTATACCTAGGGTGAAGGGCCTCCGGAGCCGTTATGTTGAAGAACTTGCTTTTCGGGAAACATCGATGACACCAAGTGCTAACCGGAAGTTCGG
>NW_022158951.1:0-2155 GCF_000260195.1 Fusarium odoratissimum NRRL 54006
CATGCAAAGTTTATGCAATAAGCTACATCTCGCAATCTGAGAAGAGAGGGTCCTCGAGGTCCTTAAATGCAAATATCTACGTTCCTGTACCTGTGAATGGCCACTGGTGACTCCCCTGCGTAGATAAAGTCTCCAGACGGTGCTGGTTAGTAGTTAAGGAACCTATATACTTTATTGAAGATATGGATTGTTAATCTAGAGTCAAGGATGGCAGAATATCTAAGAGGGTAGGGGGCATAGTTAAAGGCTGCGATAAAGTTATGTATTACTAGGTAGGTTGCCTTGACGTGTGCCATACCCCGCCCAAGTCACTTGTCCTGAGTAGTTCTGTCTCTACTTTTAGATAATTATTTAACTTCCTCTACTAAACTAATATCATTCTTAAGATAGTTATTTATTAATCGTTATATCGCCTAGTTAGGCTCCTATCCTTTGGCTTTCTAGGCTAGGAATAAGTACTAGCAGCCTTTCTAGTTATAGAAACCTAAATATCCTCGACAGGTAGGGCCATCTGGGTTCGGATTAATAGTTATCTCTGCTCGTTTTCGTTTTGTTAATACTCCTCTTCTGCCGCCTTATGCTCTATGCCTACGGCCTTGGCCTCGCGTATCTCGATATGCATAGGATGTTTCGTCCATCGCCTAATCTAAGGCGTCTCCTTGGACTTCAATAGTGTTATTATCGCGGTCTGTGATTGCAGGTCTATTGTTCCTGGATGCAGCGCCGTATATGGCTGCAAATGCGCCTCTCTTGATTCCTGATGGCCTTCCGCTAGCATTGGCCATTTTGGCTTTATATCGAATATCGGCAGCGACCTCTCGATAGTTGAGGGAATTATTAAGGATTTGAGGGCATTGGTGTTATCGGAAAGTAGATGCCTAGCTGGGGAGGATATGATATATTGCTCGGTTTAGGTCTTCCGCCTAGTATTATGCGTCGAGGGCATCAGGGACTTTCTTGCTGATCGCTTCAGCCATAGTCATCTCCTACTCTATGACCTACTCGTTAAGTTTATTAATCTTTAGGACTATATATATAGCTTTGTGGTACTTATTGCGCGCTTTAGGTCGAAGGCGTTTATTATATACTACTCCAGATCTTCATAGCTCCTGATACTACTTATCTAATCGGTCTCCTGTGATACAGGATGTTTTCTGATATATGGCCGAGACTATCTTGAGGATAAACTCGACCAGCTTCTGCTCCTGTTTCTTCGTCTCTCTATACGCCGTTTCTTTCAGAGAGTAGATCCTGATATCATGCTCATATTCCGCTCTTCCTTCAGACGTCAACTCTCCGATTCGCCGGGGCAGTACGTAATCTGAGCCGGGCGTCATTATGCCACTATCGGGATCATCCGGATCTGCTTGTCTAGGGTAGTCTCGGATTTCTGGAAGTTCTGGTCGCTGAGGCCATCAGATACAATCAGTCGGATCAATATACTGCCATAGGTCGTAGGCATGCGCCAGTTTCTTGAATTCATTGGACCAGGAGTCCCAATCCTCCGGAGACGCGTAGCTAATGGTCCTCTCAGCGTATTTAGCCAACATAGTAATAGAATGAACCGAAGGCCGTATACATTTAGGTGCGCGGGTCGCTGAGATGCAATTGAGACTCTTAATTATCAGACATTACGTGTATTCGGTTCATTGATATGAATTAGTGTATTCATGTTGTGTTCTGTTAAAATCTGCCCCTTAGAGGTTTTACCATTTCGGTTGTAATCTTAAAATATCCCTGCTTGCACATGAGATCCCAGCATCTGTTCAACAGTATGTCTCTGCGCCCATCATCCGGACGTGTTCTCGTTGTTCTTTGGTCATTCGGCGGAGGACGCCGCGCACTTTCTTCGGCCGAGCTGGACACCTACGAAAGCTGGCCTCATGGGGGCCCAAGCAGTTAACACACTGCTCTGGTGCAGCACAGTCGTCTACTATATGGCTAGTCTTGCCACAGCGTTGGCAGACTGGCTGCCTATGGCAGCTGCAGGCGAAGTAATAGCCCCAGCACATTTCGCACTGTTTAGGCAGGTCGTTTTTGTTTATCAGTCTGGCGGCGCGGCTGCCAAAGAGGGACCAGAATCTCTTGGTAGGCTTCAGAAAGGACACAAGTAGGGTCTTGGTCAAGGGGTTATCTGAGAATTGTCTTCCAGTAC
>NW_022158952.1:0-2126 GCF_000260195.1 Fusarium odoratissimum NRRL 54006
GAAGAAAAGAATTTAGATGCTCAGAATGTTCGTATCTCCCACTTACTTATACTCTATGCCAAGTCTAACTATCGAGATAGTAAGCCGAGATGTAGCTCCAGGGCAAATATGGCCCTCTTGTGTGGAGTCCAGGAAGGGCGTTATACCTAACCGATGCAACTGGACGCTGCATGTACCATATCAGATCGAGAAATTAATTAGTGCCTGTGGGTCGAAGCTAATAAGGCCACTGGCGAGATGTCAGACCTATATTTGCATTCCAGCCAAGTGGCCTTTTGCAAATCAGCCAAATATGACTTACAAGGGTTACTCAATCGCCTGACTTAATATGGTAGTGTAAAACGAATTTCATACTAGATGAAAGCACGCATGAAGACCTTGAGACTCACCTGTTCCATATTCTTATACGTAATTTTAGCTGGTTGATGGCTTTTGGTCCACTCCAACGATTGCAGCAATCGTGAAATTCGCGTATTACACATGATCCGTCTTACTCTCGGTACTAGCTGCACCCCTTCAGAGGGCTGTTATGAGGAGGCTTCATGTGCTCCTGGCTGTCAATTTCTCACATCTCGGGGCCGTTGTTTCTTGTTATCGAAGGCTCTTGCTTAGTAATCGTGTGCTGCTGGAGCAGCGGAATGAGAAGAGAGCCGTCTTAATGTTAAGGTCAGCATTGAACTATTGATAAATATGAGACTATTTCTGAGCCCTTGCCTGATGCTTAAAATTGGGGTAGCATGCCGGGGACAAATCAAGGGTAATGTTTCCTTGTCACGCATCCAGTAATGCTACTACTGAGTCAACACAGCTGCAACTAGACCATCTAGATACCACCATTAACCGCTCCTTAGTAAACACTGCAGCAATACAAAGCATATGACTGTACTTATTTATACAAAATGGGCTTCTGGCATATTTTTCACCCCGTCCAGCTTTACCCCTAAATGCTTCTTAGCCACGACTTCATAGTTGAGATTAAATACACAGAAATGGCATATAAAAAAAGGGATTAGCCCCAAGAGAGGACTATCCAGGGCATTAAGTTATTTCCTTTTGTATCCAAGCATGGCAAAAGTGAACTACGAACTGGGGCTTAGTGGCCCTTATACAGCAAGGCCTTTATTGCTGGGGAAGGTTTCTCTAGTGGGGCCATGGTTTCCGAATTAGTAGCTTGAGACGTATGATGATAAGTTGAAGCATATTCGCTGCATCCCTTTAGTTCAGATGTCAACAGGTGCGTCCTAATCCTTGGTTTGGTAATCTACGCCGGCAGTCTTTTATCAGTGGCGTAGGTTTTTCTAGGTAATCTATGTCCGCGTAGATGGCATTTCACGATATTTGGTAATCTGACAAATCTGTTCTCAGGATCTCTCAGTTTCACAAAGCAAGCATCAGCTGTCAGCTATCTCAAGTTCTCAACAAGATACAACACCTCTCGGAAACAGACTTCAGGCAGCACACTAACTACCCACGCAAGATCCAAAATGCTTGAAGGCCTTTCAATGCAGCCTTCAATAATAGCAAAATCTTTTATAGGCAACTAACGGCTGCTAATGCTTGACTCGCAATTGCGAGTACGGACTTGGTTCCCCGTGCCATTACGAGTGATATTTCGGAGACGGTGAAATGCAAACAAACGATATCTTTGTCCTCCAGATACTGTAGCTTTGAGTTCAAATGCGTGACGATAACTTAATAGCAAACGCTGGAGTCTATCGGCATTGTAAACCTGACGGACAGCGGGATAGAAGATGTTATCAAACCACCGAGAGTATTTAAATAATTTAAATTAGAAGTAGATAATATATCACCTATAATATTTGTAACATAAGATAGTAAATAACTACTTCTTAATATAAACCTAAGAATACAAAAAATAAAAACCTTATTCAATTATTAATATACTTAGGTATTAAGTTATAAAGAAATATAAGTAATTTTAAGTAATAAAACTAAAAGCTTCTGTAAAAATTTACTTTTTCTTTTTTAAGAGCTCTTTTTTTTTAAAAACAAATTCCTATAATTATCCTTATAACGTGGTTGATAGGCATGCTGACCGGACAAGTATGCTGACCAGAAATCTCAACCATTTGGCTTTATATTGGTATAAAACCACCACAAACTAG
>NW_022158953.1:0-2113 GCF_000260195.1 Fusarium odoratissimum NRRL 54006
CCCATGAGAAACTATCCACCATGGAAGCCACGGAGTTGGCCGATCTGAAGAACATGGCCAATGACTGCCTTACGTCTCGTCGAAAGGCGACCCTCGTCCTCGATGGACTAGACGAGGTAATAGACAATGAGCACGAGGTTACTATCAATTGGTGTCTGAATGAACTTTTACCAGTTGCAAAGTCATGTGGCTGTGATCTGAATATACTAATTTGTGGACAGATGAGCGGACGACTCGAAGTATTGTTATCATCCTATCCTCAGATTCGACTCGATATGATAGATGCTCACCAGCAGGACATCGATCAGTTCATCAAGGATAAAGTTGCGGACGTACATACTAGGTTTCCGTTAAAACAACAGGAAGAGGAAACCTTGGTTTCTAAGATATCAAGCCCGTCCCAAGGTAGAAATGGTAGTACTGATTACGGCGAATAATTATTAATTAATTTCAGGCATATTCTTATACGCACGTCTTGTGCTAGAACACCTCGCGGCGATGGACTCGATACAGGACTTTGAAGATGAATTAGAAGATGATACATTTCCAGAAGACTTGGACCGAGTGTGAGCAAGAGGTAGACACCAGAAGGAGAGACATTACTAACGTACTCAGCTATGACCGTATTGCTTAGCGTATAATGAAAAGACCTGGATCTTCGCGTCACAAGACCGTGAAGAAGATCTTGGGCTGGGTCATTTGCGCGACTAGGCCCCTTCGATGGCGCTAAATACAGTCGAGATTCTGCATCGATGCAGATAAAGAGATTTGTAACATAAAAGGCCTGCGTCGAGATAGCTGTAAGAGCATATGCAGCTCTCTCGTTGGAGTAACGAATTGTGACCTATTTCCCGATATTGAATCTGAGCAAGTCGTCGGCATGGTTCATGAAACAGCAGCCAGGTATGTTCATGCACTATCCTCGTTGCATGGATATGGACCAACACAGTAATAGATACCTTGTTCGCAACGGCACGATCAATCTCGTAGAGGAGCATATAAACATGGCCCTCTTTTGCTGTCGCTACCTATCCTCTCGGCCTTTTACTACAGGCAAGAGCCAAAGTATCAGTGCCGATGTCCATTCAGGTTATTTTGGGCTCTTGGATTATGCTGCTGCCCACTATATCGTCCACATACGGGAGATTGAGACCTCAGAGGTTTCGACATACTCAGCCTCAAGATTGGAGGCTGTCAAGGCAGCAGTAGTTGGTTTGGCTAAAGCCAATTGCAAAGAGATTTCACTCCAAGCAGAACAGAGTGATAAGACAACTAAAGACTTGAACTTGGCCATTGAGGGTAATGTGCTCACTGTGCGAGCCCTTATCGGTCCGTAACGAGAGAAGTCTGAAACCGCTATTTTCGAAGCAACTGAGGGGCCGAAGAGGCACAAGTGTCACAAGATTCAATGCTCGAAGTTTGCCACGGGATGTTCGAATGAAACTGCACTCAAGGAACACCTAGCAGTGCATGAGAGGCCATTCAGGTGCCCCCATACTGATTGCTTTGCCCATACAGTTGGCTACGCTTCGTCAAAGCGACTGGAAAGTCATAATGAGGCCTTTCATCACACCACATCCGAAGCCAAGGCCAAAGCTGTCTTTCCTGCTGAACTTGAGACTGGGGAATGGAATCTTTACGAGGCTTGCAAAGGTGGTAATCTCGATGAAGTTAAAAAGTTCCACCGTGAGGGCGTTGATCTCAACAGCACTCACCTAGAGGCCGTCTCACCATTGTGTGCTGCTGTTGAGGCTGGGCATGGTCATGTTTGCAGGTACTTCATCGATAACGGAGTTGACCCTTTTCGTCAGGTATCTAACAAAATGGCCTCTCGAACTGCAGTCGCTTCGGCGATTTACCGAGAACATCTGGAGATTTTGGAATTCTTTCTGTATAGCGGCAGTAGCCTAGATGATTCACTCTTGGCTGAAAACATTGCCTACGCGATACACTCGAACCGCTCAGCCGCCTTGAACATGCTTTTGACCGCAAGACAGCCAAAGTAATATGTGGACATGATCCAGCTAGTTACAGATGAAGTAATATCCCAGACCGATTTCATATTAGTTCGAAGAAACTCTCACTCAGTAGATGCCACGTTAATACATGCCTG
>NW_022158954.1:0-2088 GCF_000260195.1 Fusarium odoratissimum NRRL 54006
GAGTTGACGTCTGAAGGAAGAGCGGAATACGAGCATGATATCAGGATCTACTCTCTAAAAGAAACGGCGTATAGAGAGACGAAGAAACAGGAGCAGAAGCTGGTCGAGTTTATCCTCAAGACGGTCTCGGCCACGTATCAGAAAACATCCTGCGTCACGGGAGACCGATTAGACAAGTGGTATCAGGAGCTACGAAGATCTAGAGTGGTATACAACGAACGCCTTCGACCCGAAGCGCGCGACAAGTACCACAAAGCCATACATACAGCCCCGAAGATCAACAAACTCAACGAGTGGGTCACGGAGTGGGAGACGACCATGGCCGAAGCGATCAGCAAGAAAGTCCCTGATGCCCTCGATGCGCAATGCTGGGCGGAAGACCTAAACCAAGCAATGTATCACGTCCTCCCCAGCTGGGCATCTACTTTCCGACAACACCGACGCCCTCAAATCCTCAATAATTCCCTCAACTATCGAGAGGTCGCTGCCGACATTCGATACAAAGCCAAAATGGCCAACGCTAGCGGAAGGCCGTCAGGAATCAAGAGAGGCGCATTCGCAGCCACATACGGCGCTGCATCCAGGAATAACAGACCTGCAATCACAGACCGCGATAATGACACTATTGAAGTCCAAGGAGACGCCTCAGATTGGGCGACGGACGAAACATCCTATGCACATCGAGATACGCGAGGCCAAAGCCGTAGGCATAGAGCACGAGGCGGCAGAAGAGGAGTATCAACAAAACGAAAACAAGCAGAGACAACCGTCAATCCGAACCCGGATGGCCCTACCTATCGAGGATATTTAGGTTTCCATGACTAGAAAGGCTGCTGGTACTTATTCCCAGCCCAGAAAGCCGAAGGATGGGAGCCCAACCAGGCAATACAACGATTAATAAATAACCATCTCAAGAACGATATTGGTTTGGTGGAGGAAGTCAAACGATTATCCAAAAGTAGAGACAGAACCACTCAGGACAAGTGACTTGGGCAGGGTATGGCACACGTCAAGGCAACCTACCTAGTGATGCACAACTTTATCGCAGCCTTCAATTGTGCCCCCTACCCTCTCAGACATTCTGCCATCCTTGACTCTGGATCGACAATCCATATCTTCAATGAAGTGTGCAGGTTCCTCAACTACCGACCGGCACCGTCTGGAGACTTCGTCTACGCAGGGGAGTCACCAGTGGCCATTCACGGGTACGGGAACGTAGATATTCGCGTTCAAGGACCTCAAGGACCCTCTCTTCTCAGATTGCGAGATATAGCTCATTGCATAAACTTTGCATACAATATTGTGTCATACCGCCAGTTGCAGAAAAGGGGCTACTACTGGGATACCAAAGGGAACAACAACCAAATCCGCAGGAAAGATGATTCAATCCTCTGCACATTGACGGATCATTTCGACCAGTACGTACTGGAGTATATCAACAAGTCAACAACAGCAGCAGCATTCCTAGCCAAACAGAAACAGTATAATTCGTGGACTAAACGCCCTCCTCGCAGTAGAGACGAAACCTTTTGGCACCTTCGACTTGGACACCCAGGGCCTAAAGCACTCAAGCACCTCGTAGGCCAAAGTCGGGGGGTGAAGATCAGAGGGATCTCCACGGTTGAGTATGATGCTTGCGGAATAGCGAAGGTAAAGCGCCAAGTCCGTCGACAAAGACAAGTTCCACCCAAGAAGGCTAGAATCCGACTCGCTATTGATTTCCACGACATAAGTGGGGATCCAGGCTACACTTCAGCTATGCTGGTCACCGACCATTACTCTGGCTATATCTAGGACTATTATCTTCCCGATCAAACTGCACCAACGCTTATCAGTGCACTTGAGCATCTACTCAGAACACTAGAGCGACAACTCCAGTGTAGGCCCGAAGTCATCAAGTGTGATAACGAGATCCCGGATAGTCATCAGGTAAGTGACTTCCTCAGTATCAAAAACGGGATGCGCCTAGAGCCCTCCGCGCCATATGCCCAAAGTCAAAATAGCAGCGCAGAGCGCTCGGGGGGTATGATCAAAGAGAAAGCTCGCGCGATGAGAATCGGAGCAAAGCTGCCTTCGTTCCTTTGGGTT
>NW_022158955.1:0-2073 GCF_000260195.1 Fusarium odoratissimum NRRL 54006
CCAACTAGTACAAACCATCTGAATTGTCCCACTTCTGAATGCTAGGACGTTTAACTCAGAGCTTTCCTTCTAGTGCGCAACAGCTACACACCATGTCCACAATATTCTCCCTAAAACGCCGGATTACGCTGTCCCGTTCCGACAGAGCTGGGCCTTAGACCCACACGGGTTAGGCGACTTTACTGCAGCATTGATCTCTTCCATGTTCTTCTTTTCACATCACTCTTATACCACAAAACAATACTAACGTAACACCTCGCGTTAAAGCGGAAACCCACAGACTTTGTGAACGAATAAACTACATTAGTGAATACCCAGCCATTCAATGTACTTGCACTACTTGAGATTGCTCTTGTACGTGGTTGCCTTATCTTAAGGCTTAATTTCAGCTTCCAATCGGTTAGGACACGGGCAGTAGGTGTGAATTATGATGTCTCCTAAGAGTAGTATAATTAAGAGATATAATAAAGAAATAATGGAAAGAAACATCAAAGGTAATATAGTACAGCGTGTTTGATAAGTGGGCGCCGCCCTTTTCCCTCTTGTATTTAACCGTTCATCTGATGGTCACTAAAGCCACTACTCTGCTGATTTCGAGAGATATTGCGAGAACAAGATTATCACCCTCTGTATGCCTCCTCATGAATATAGCCTACTCCGAACTTGGGATGTTGTGTGCTTTGGACCACTTTAACAGGCTGATGGTCGAGAAATAGAACATCTGATCAGATGGTCTATAACCCATATTTCCAATACTGAGATCTTTCTGGCCTTTTATACTGCATTTAAGGTCACCTTTACAGAAATCAACATACGAGGAGGTTCTAGAGGGGCTGGCCATGCCCCTTGTAACCCGGAAAATATAGTCTTAAACCTTGATGTACAGTTACGGACTCCAAAACCACCTAGCGAGGCCACCCAACCATCAACACCATGGGCTTCAAAAACCCACAAGTTAGTCCTTGAGACTTAATCTTAGTCTAAACACGTTAGTAAATGAATTAGGAGCCATTATAGTAGCTCTCTAGAGTCAATATTAGGAGCCTTGGCATCTGTTGCAATAGGAACAACGGAAATAATCCATAAGGATATTGAGGTCCGGAATCTTCGGGATGCAAATGAGGTATCAAGCCGGCGCGGTAAGGCCTTTCATAATTCAGTCACGCTAGAACTGGGATGACTAAAAACCCGGCTCTTGATTTGAATGCCAGGACATGATCTAGTAGCCCTTGATTTATTTAGCTTAGGCCTTCATAAATATGTAGCTACCCTGTAGCATTACACTTGTGTGATAAGTGCATAACATTCGTCAGCCTAACACGTAATTCGGCTACCGAGGTATGACATAAAGCAGCCTACTATGCATGAACCAATCGCAAACGGATCACTTCGTAACAGGGTCACGATGGTCCAGGAGAAACCGTGTTCCACGATTTCTGTGATGCAGTATTCCACTAAGTATGTAGGACACATTTAGTTGCACTTTTGTAGATTCTAGTTCACCAGCTGAAAATGGAATTCCATTACAAGAAAAAGCCAAACACACATTAATTGTTGGCTACGCTCAGTTTAAGCTATCCAAATATACCAACATATATTTAAAGGTAGCAATGAGCCAATCGGCGACTTGGGATGGCGTCAACAAGAAGCATAGGCACTATGTTCTCAATTTCTTGGTGAGCTTGGCATCACGGACGGTTGCGACGCGTCGACCACGCCGATTAGCAGGTCACGGATGCGTCCGGTGAGCAAGACGAGCTGATTATCTACTTCAGGCTTAGCCGGTCGCTTTGTATCACGGTCTGGAGGGGCCTTGCTGGGCAACTTCCCGGGCTGTGACACTTCTCACGCAGATCAATCTGATCCTTGCTAAGGTGTCGGCGGCGATGAGGAACGACATCAGGGTTAGGCTCATATCAGCCGTCGAGCTGATCCTGCTGCTCAGGCTGAAAGGAGGCTCAATAAGGCCGGCAGCTGCAGATATCGATGGGGAAGGAAGAGATGTTGAAAACCATATCAGCGTTTAGCCACCAGTAATAACTAAGGTTTGGCAGCTGTAAAGATCGATTCGCC
>NW_022158956.1:0-2050 GCF_000260195.1 Fusarium odoratissimum NRRL 54006
TTAATAATTAATCTTCTCGCACCAGTTAGGAGGTCTTGGTTTCTTAGTGGCCCACTGTATGCGGTTCCTATCGTCGAGTTTGCAGCCCTTGTTCGAAATCGGGATAACTTTCCCCGTGTCAAAGATCTCTTGTTTTGAGATGCCTGCATCGCCGTCCGCAGGAACCCAAAGGAATGGAGCCTGGCTTGTGACTGAAGGCGGAAAATAAGCATGTAGCTCAGCCTCCTGATGGTGCTCCAGTCCTTTGCGGTCCTCGTGATGCATCAACTGGTCCACCGTCGCGTAATCGGCGTAGATCTACGGCTTGAGCCACTTGGAGACGGAACTAGCCTTCTTTCGGTCCCCGCCGGTAGCTCTTGGCCCAAGCTTGTTGGTCAACTTGCTCTTCCTAGCTAGCACCTGTGGAGGTGGGACCGACGCCATTCTGGGCTTGCCTATCCTCTTCGTTCTGTTGTTGGCTTCGGTCAACTATATTGTCCTGAAACTGAAGTCAAGGAGGAATGCTGTAAAGGAGAGGGTTAAGAACCTTGGCTAGAGAGATATGGCATAGAATAGTAAGTGCGAGAAGGCCAGCCATCAGAAAAGCAGGCCTCGCGGCTTTAGAAACAATGAGCATTCCAACAAGGCATGTTTCGGCTAGATACACACCCGATAAGAGCTGTTTCAGGGCCTGAGGGTAGATCAGGCCACGGGTGTCGACGTCAGCCTCTGTAACATACAGCACATTGTAACGGTAGGCGACATAGAACAACCCAATGCCGATAGTCGACCGGAGTAGCAGAAAAGGGGCAATCACAGAGTAGACAATGCCTAAAAAGAAGTTAGCTGGGGTAGGCTGTCTTAGCTACCTGACTTCTCACTAAGAACAGCCATGTTCGTGTAAATGGGCATGAGACTTCCCCATGAAAGAGTACTAAGTGTCGTCCACCTGCGGTACATAGATCGGGGTGTCCTGTTGGCCAATCTAAGTGAAAGGGTGAATATGATGAACTCCGATAACCTGAGTCAAAACATTGGTGGCGATGGTAAGACTTCGAACAATGAAGAACGAAATATAGAAGTTGGAGGTGGTAGGGATTGAAGATGAAAGAATGCTAAACACATTGCTGGGATTCTGCAGGATGGTTACTACAGACGAAACAAAGCTGTTAGAGAGCGTCTGGACTAAGAAGACTTGGAGGATGTGAAAAACGAAGTACGCCTTCTGAGTGAAGAGCTCAGCTTGCGACAGTGAATCACGACCAGACCTCCTGGCACAGAGACGCATGAACGACGGCACCGATGACATCAGAAGAGATAGCGCAATGGAGGCAACAGGCCACAAACAGCGCCAAGAATACCCTCAAAGATGAGTCAGCGCAACGATAAACATGAAGACGTCTGTCCAGTCTACCTGAAGAATGCTCTGTATCCAGGTTAGGCCTGGGAGCGCCTTGATGATGTTTACTTGTGCAATGACACCAACAATAGTCACAGGAACAGCCCAAAACGCAATAAGACCAGTAATGATAGCGTATATAAGCTACCTGCGCTATGAGGCAATTTATTCCTTTATAACCTAAACAACTTATTTAAGTTTCTTCTTTTGTTTAGGTATATATTTAGACACTATATAGAGCATACATGTTTTAAAGCGGAAAGTATAGTAAAAGAATGGGCCTGTCCGATGTCTCACAATTTTGCGTCCAACCTACAAGTTATGATTGCGACTGTGTTGCTATTTTTATATGTACCAGGTAGCGTAGCTTGACCTGCTCGACCTTACGGCAAATGAACATGTTGTAATCCAGCAACGCTTCTTGGACTTTGGTGGGCTTAGGCCCGAAATCGGTATCTGGCTAAACCGATGTCAGTGGTGTACAGATAGAAGTGATAGAGACCTGTCGAAGAAAGTTCATGACTTACTATTTTAATACCCTTAAGATTTTCATGTTTTTTGCTGCCTTCAGTAAACCTCTTGAAAGCGTTCCTACCCTGGCAGCACGTACTGTCCGTCTCTGTATCATTACCAGCGCTCTCGCTAGCTTTAGTGACCTTCTTCAAAGGATAT
>NW_022158957.1:0-2044 GCF_000260195.1 Fusarium odoratissimum NRRL 54006
GGAGGGAGAGAAGTGGACAAACAGAAGGAAGTTGGAGATCCATTGGGATAATGGGCGTTGATTTTGCAACAGCTCAACTCACTCCTTCCCCCTCTACCGGTTCAACACTGAAGCACTGCCTGCCTTCCCTGCCACCCTACCTACCTTAATGCGTTGACAATCATAACGGCAAGAGCGCTCGCTGACTGAACCTTCCATTAGGCTGCCTCGAAATCACCCGGGAGTTCTTGCCAATCTTGATGATCTTGCCCGTTGCATACGAATCATGCCTACATCGGGGTCTCACTTTACAGCTCAAGCACCCCTATTACCAGTGTTTTTTCTGGGATTGCTCGCTACTGAAACTGTACACAAGAATGTTTCAATGGATTGGTTCGAACAAGTGGTTCAAACGCCAGTCCGCAGTGTAAGTGCAAAGAAGAGAAACGCAAACCTCCCATTTTTCAGTAATCTATGGCAAGACGCAGGCTGGCTAATTGCCTGTCACCTCAGAGCGTCCCCCCCTTGTACGACGCACTTTTGCGCATCTGGGGGTGGATTGACGAAGAAGTACAAATCCCACGAGATCCAACTGCTCTCTCCAAAGATATCGGTAAGAGGTACCCTTGGTGGGAACACCTTGTTGCAAAGGTCCTCCAAGCAGAAGAGGAGATACTGTGCCTAACTTGATAGCCATTGTGTACCGAAGGTAACCTCGTAAGTGATCCTGTGGGATGTACTTACGCTTCATGCATATGGTTTATGGACCAGTGGCTGCTTTACGTTGCTGGCTATTGATCGAGGCTGATTTGGATATTTGTTGCAATGAAAGTGGTTGGAGTGCCTGTAATAGCACACCCGCTGGTATGAGGAGGGAAGGAGCGTCGGGTATCGAAAGGACTCGATGTACCAGACAATATATGAGTGATCTTGTGGCAATATTTCCAGACTACCATAGAGTTGTATCAAATGGATCGCTCCATTTTCTCATCATACTGTGAAGATATCTAACAGTCAACGCAGACCTCACTAGGGTCGAAATTAAGGCTTGTGACAAACGTGCATCCAACCGTATCCAGATGGCAAGTAAGGACGGGTTGCCATGTTTGGCTTGGATATTGCAAGTCGCTGGTGAGGCTTCCGGTGAATCCACAGCAAGTTTAGGGTGTACAGAAAGGAGCAAGCCCTGAGAGCGTAGCCTGATGTCCCAGATGAAGCAGCGGCCGCGGTTACGTGTCCTAGTTTTATGCTGGCTGCAACGTTGAAATGTTGGCCAACTACAACGTATTCCCTTTGTACTTTATATACGCTCAGCGGCCTTCAGTTGAGTTCCTACCCACCAAATAGGATGGCTGAAACCTAGGCGGCTAGGTTATTCTTGCACCTTGTAGAAAGAGGTCTCTGCGGCTCTGTCATTCCTTTCAGGTAACAGCGCCTGCCAGGGTAAAACATGCAGCTTGTAACGTAGCACGCATCCTGAGCCACCCACAAAAACGATTTGTCATAGAATCTGGAGAAGAAAAGATAAGCGGACCGGAAGAGTTTCTGCCTAACCATGAGTGCGGGATGGAAACGGGTTTAGTGTTATGTTGCATGCCACATCGAAAGTTTCAATGAGTATATAAGCGACTGATCAAAACAGCTCTTTTCAAAAGCTAGTCAAACATAGATGTCACAGATGTTTAAGGGTCTTATGGTGGTCGGCCAGGCGAGTAAAGGTAAGTTTCTTGGACAGCATCGATGACACCACATTTTCTACCTTCCCTATTTCAATGAGCTCCAACAACTTTTCACAGAGCTTTGTCCACAAAGCTAACTTCAATAAAGCGGAAGTAGACCATGCTTCCAAAACTCAATCGTCTCCAAGGGTGTTTCTAGTAACATTCACGGCCAAAGACAGACACCCCGTCGTAGCGTTGGTGAAAATAGCGCATGTTGAGGTCGGCCACCCACCGGCCATCCGACGCAAGCAGGCTGGCTGTCCATTCCATTTCCATCCACGCAGCCTCTTGTAGAATGGATGGACGTCCATTTAGGCCCACCTTGGATGGGATGGATGGAAATG
>NW_022158958.1:0-2038 GCF_000260195.1 Fusarium odoratissimum NRRL 54006
CCCTGCCGTTGGACCGGCACCGGGTACAAGGAAGTGATGACGTGTTCATTATTATTGGCAGTCGCTCTTGAGTTTCACCTCTATGTTGAAGGAATCTATCCAGCTCAGACGCACAAGCGGCCGACATTGGTCCATGCTAACAGTGAGACGGTGCCGGCTCAGCATCAACGTAAATGTTGCAGAGGATGGTTGGAACGATGAGTTCACTTGTCCGTCCAGGATACTCAAAATAACAGAACACGGCAAGCCTATGTGCTGTTGTGATCACGGCATCTAGAGTCCTTGTGACAACCCAAACAGAAAGACTACCCATCCTGATCCAATATGAATGGCCATGACAACCTCCCTCCCTTCTCCCTCCCATTTCTAAGGCTTTCTGTACCGCCTCCTGGTTAGCCCGTGATTCAATATTCCAGAGCCAAACCACCTCAGCACGCTCGTGCCTCGCGAACAGCCACAAGTTAGTGTTCCCTCCCTCCGCCTTCGCTCTGCTCATACTCTCAACAGTTGTGGAAGAATGTTCGCGATCCTTCACGGCCATAGCTATCTCCTCGTCCTTTCTGGCATAGACGAAAACACGACAAAGACTCGCTTACTGCTCTCCTCCCCATCTGAAGATACTACTGTCATGTAGAGCGCCACCTCTACATCGACTATCTTAGAGACAAATGTACCGCATGATCCACGGACTCTTAGCAGCAAGGTTAGAAGGCGCTTTCTCCAAGTCCGTGGGGGTTCGTATCCATCAGCACTACAGCAAATCTTCTTTTCCGAACAGCTCGACAATGACGATCGAGAACCCCCGCCATCCCTCTTAAATACTGTAATGGTGTCTCCCATCTTGCTTGGTCCCGTCAGCTTTGGTTCCACTTTACAACACTTCTTCGAAGGTCATGCGAGTTAATGCTCACCTTGGTATGGCCGGCTTCACGGCCTTTCGATTCACAGAGGAAGACTTGTTCCCTACCAAGTTCGACGTTCTGAGGCTCCTTGTCTCCTGTCTCATCCATGAATTGACTGGCGAGTCTCTGCAACTCACTGTGGCCCGGCATTATGAGACAAATTAAAAAGAGATTGAACCCGTGCCATCCTATTATCGTAGGTGGAAGCGGACACGGTAGGATGAGATAACTTTAGACGACCTTATATTTAGGTCATCGAGACCATGGGTTTACAACCCTCCAAGGCACCCTATGTACTATGTACTTGAAAAATAGGATTCAGGCACAAATCGTCACCATTACTTCAGTAGAAAATGCGCTTTGTCAAGGCTTCTCTTTCTTTTGGCCCGTATGGATAAGCAAAGCCTAGGAGGGGGGATTAGCGTGTGAAACTGGAGAATAGATTGAGTCCCACCTGGCACCATCGGTGAGTGACTCATGGAGAGGGTGTTGGTTCCATTTTAGTGGAGTTTTGTAAGACAACTTTTAACATAAAATTCTCTCAGCATGTCTACTAGTGCTTATTTATTCCGTAATGCCACTCTTAATCCCCCCTAGAGGCCTTATCTTGATATTGTTCTCTACCTAAGGTATAGAGACTTTTCTGATCTTAGACTGCCCCACAAACGTGTCTACGGGATCTGGGAGTCTGTTCACTACTTTTCCAAATGCGAGTCGCTGACATTGTTCTGCCCTAGTGCGGATTGCATTTGTAACCTTCAATATGTGAGGCTAGTCTAACTCACCTTTAACCTACTCACTTTGGGGATGCATTTAAGGCCAAGAATAGACTATAAATGGAGTGATTAACAGCTTAACGAAGAAGACTCCTGTGCAGTAAAGAGAGCCAATGCATGCTCAGCCTGACTCTTCGCCGGATATGGAAAAGCCTTCAGGCAACAACGCGCTATCTTCCCAGCCGTAGGGGTATACACAAAATATAAGTGCCTCGTGTCCATTCAATCATCTCGCTACTAAGGTGATTTCCCATACCATAAGCTGTAGGTCTAGTGGTATGTCTACGGGTCTATCTATGACTCAACAGGAGATCTTTGTCGAGAACCTACTGGCCAAACTTTATGTATTGCACTAGAAAC
>NW_022158959.1:0-2025 GCF_000260195.1 Fusarium odoratissimum NRRL 54006
GGCAATGAGGATCAATGGAGGAAATCCAAAATAAGCATGTCCACAGGCCACATTGCCGTAATTCATTAGATTACCTGGGATACAATACGTGCATGGACCTGATACAATAACCCAGCAACGCGCACTGGCCAGTTTTGTTGTATTTCGCCGAACCACCATCCTGACTGCACAGTAGGGTAATACTATGGTGATCAAGCAGTAGTAAGCATAAGACTGCTCTACTTATGTTTTAAGGATTGGCCATGCACAAAATCCCTCTTAATTATCAACTATAGTCATATATATTGTAAAGAGATTAGTTGTCAGCAGTCGAGTTCCTTAGCTCAGGCAAATTCCTTTTATACCATGGCCAAAGCGTATCCATCGACCAAGCCCTCAATTTCCGTAACCCAGCGATGACCTGAAGCACACCAACAGTCGAATCCGTCCTTCCAAATTCCACATTCGGTAGTACCGTCTATCCAAAAATATCAATACACACTCCTCACATTCAACTAAACAATACACTTACCGTTATAGCTTGATTCCAGGTCGTGATGACAAGTGACCAAGAGTGACCTTGTACCACTATACCGGGAAGAAAACCAAGTTCACCGACGGCAGAAGGACCAGCGCGTGAGCGAAGGAACTCCCATTGGGCTGCGTGCCAGATGGCGAGCTGCTGTTCACCTTTAGCTATGTCGCCGCCGTGACGCTTAGTTTCGATGGAGATGCCTAAAGGGTACTGTTGTAGCATCCTGTCAGATGTCCAGTTGCAACATGGCGCGGTCTCTGGTTGTATTTGCTGTGGCTCTTGTTGCGATGGCAGTGGTGCATTCCCAGTCAAGATGGCAATGTCGTGTTTAGGATGGAATCGAAATATATAGTCAACACGACTTGCGCTTTCAGCAAACCTGTGATATGGCAAGTCGATATTGGTCGTGGTACTGAGACATGGTCAGCATGTTGCTGAACTGATGGCAAAGCGTATCTTACCATGGCATGAAGTCCAAGATCTTATGTTCCGGTGCATCTCTCATATCAGAAACCAGCATCTCCAGCAACGGCGTATGCACCAGGCCATTCCAAGCTGCCTCGTCGCTTAGCATGCTGGCACAGTCACTAGACCGTTCAGCGATACGAGAAGCCCTGCGGACCAACTCCTCTGCACCAGCCCGTTTTACCAGTCTTTCACTTTCAGCGCCTATCTCGTCATCATAGAACATGTAATCAAACAATGGTTCCATGAAACATTCCACCTCAGGAAGCTTCTCCAACTCTGTCTTGAACCTCTGCGGCATAATTCCATTCTTCGCCGACACGCATCTCATCTCACCAATAAGTTGTCGTAGAGCTTGAGGTAGCGTAAGTGCGTTCGTAAAGCCAAGCGAGGCTCTGACAAGACGGCGTCCTTCGGGACCATACAAGGGGAAGTTTTTCGTTGGTGATTGAGACCGTTTCGATCGTTTGCTACCGCGCGAGCAAGTATCGCTCTGGCTTGTACTTTGGCTTCGAGCTTTAAAATCAGGTGCATTGCTTATTGGCCCTCTCTCACTTCTTGTACTAGCTCGTGGTGTTTCGTCCTTATCGGTATTTGCTTCGTCCGAGGGCCGCTTTACTAAAGACTTGTTCGGTGTCGAGGGAAGCATGAGATCGGGCTCAGGCGATGGAGAAGAATGTCCTGCGCCCGATCTTGGAGGAGAAATTGGATGACGTCGTTTGCGCGATTCGCTATGCTCGGATGATCGTCGGCGCTTGAGGTCTAGAGAGGGAAACGCAGCGGTATCATGTGGTAAGTTATCGAGCCAGAAGTCGACTTGGCTTTGGGATGTATCAAAGGCCATATGTTCTATTAGGCGCGAACTGCAAGTTTGTGTATCTGATGAATGATGGTTTCTTTGATCATGTTGAAGATGACATTGAAGATGATGTTGTTGGTGGTCCCGCATTCGAGACCCTAAGCTCAACTTGGGCTAGTGTAGGTTGGCGAGGTGAACTGTTGGGTTTAACGTCCGTCACCCAAAGACTGGCCACCCCCACAGACCG
>NW_022158960.1:0-2023 GCF_000260195.1 Fusarium odoratissimum NRRL 54006
TAGCCACAACGCCGTGTTTGAGGAAACTCGGAATAGTCTGTCTCTCGTCCATGGATCTACGCTCGATATTGAATCTGCCGCGAGACGTGGTCCTCGAGTTCGGGCTTGTCTGATTGAGATGCCCTCTTCGCTTTGGGAAATGTGTCTCTTTGTCCTCCGCAACCTTCCAGGACCATCTGACGATGTCTTGTCCTATCGATTCCATTGCCGCGCCGACCATTGGATCATCGCCTCTGTCAAGGCAACTCTTCGATCACTTCAAGAGTCTTTCGGTGAGCATCTGGCCAACCGAGAGGACACGCTGAAACTGGAGGAGATGGGCCTCACTATATGCAATAATACTGCCCGTCCACTCCGGGACGAGTACCCAACCGGCCAGGACTGGCTTGACCAATTTGGTTGCTCAGCCCTTCGCTGGGAATCGCTGGGCTTGATCTGGACCTACTGGGATGGCTCACCTAACGCGAACCCCCGGACTATCGCGACAAGCCTCGGATATTGTATCGAATTGGCCCGGCACTTTTCTACTGCCAACGACTTGTTGGTGTATCTTTGTTACCGAAGGGCGACCATTGAGTCCCTCATTACAGGAGATGCAGGTATGTTTACCTTCGGTGACATGATTCAACGCTGATCTAGTCAGGCTTGTTATGCTGGCGCTACCATGCCGACACAATCTCATTGATGACTTTTCTAGGATTGCACGTCGGGTCAGAGAATGCAGATTATGTGCCATCGCTTCGCTTAGAGAGCAAGCGTCGCCTAGCTGCACGCATCTTTACCATCGACAAGGTGATGGTCTCCTTCACGGGGAGACCGCCCCTTATCGGCCGCCGATACTTTTCGACTCCTCTCCCTCTGGATATTCGAGACGAGGATTTACTGGCGGATCAGGCGACTATAAGCCGTGCGAGAAAGACGTTGGATGAGGATGGGTGGAATAGAGAAGGCGAGATGCATTCGGCAACACTTATTCGGGCGCGGGTGCAGATTGCTGTTATTAAAGATGAGCTGCTTGAATTTGCGCTTGAGGACGGCTCAAAGGCTACTTTGGAAAGCCTCAGGTATGTCTGTCTCATCATGATATGCCGAGTCCGCTGATCCATGTAGCGAGATCAAAGCCCGCGCGGAGAGAATCGTGGCCAAGTTCCCGCAGAGTCTTATTCACCATCCAGAAGATTCTGACAGCCCGGACTTTGAAGTAGATACAATCTACACGAGGATTTTAATTCGATTGGAGCACCTGCAGAACCTCTTCTTTGCGGAGAGGTTATTGTTGCGCCTCGGACATTCGGACCAGAGCCGGCTGCTGATAATCAGCTTTGAGATGGTCACTCTGACGCTGATCTTTTGGACTCAGCAGGATCGCTTTGCAGAAGTCCGAAGGGACTTTGAATGGCTGGTAAGTCTTTTGAACTTGTCATGTGGGACCGACTAACGGGTTAGTTAATGGCTTACGCTGCTCCTGGGGGAGGCATCCTTTGTCTGGAGCTGTTGCGACCGACCTTTCACGGTATTCATCCGGATTGTGCCAAATTGAGTCGATCGATGATTATACAGAAATTGAGCCTTCTTATTGGGTTTCTTGACTGGGTGAGGCCGCCAGCTCCTAACGCGGATCTTTGTGCCGATTGCAAGGCCGTCATTCAAGGCGTTCTCGATCATAATCTCAATGCTCCTTTAGCGGGCGGAGGTGCCTTGGAGACACTCGATTGGGGTATGCCGATGCAGCTTGATTTCAACTTTGATCTTCTTGATACCTTTGACTGGTTACGTGCGGAGTAGGTATTTTGCTATTTACGACTACACAATTCTAGGGACCAGAGCGTTGGCGGACTGGCGGGGATCCACGTGGAATGCCTCGCGGCCAACGCACCGTTGACTTCAAGACCCTATCAAATGATTGAATATCATCCGCCATTGGTTGACGTACTGCACCTGCGCTATGATCTTAGAAGAGACGAAACGCTAACTGCGGCCCGACGAAGCTGCCCTTGGCCAAGTGTTTCATGTCGGGAAAATA
>NW_022158961.1:0-2014 GCF_000260195.1 Fusarium odoratissimum NRRL 54006
CAGCCGTTACTGTATTAGCAATCAGGATGCGGGGATAAGAAGAGCGGGACCATCTCAGGAGGGAACGCCCGGGCCAGATGACGGGATATCGTCTTGTTAATAGAGGAAAGTAATGATGTCCCCGTAGCATATAGCGGATGTGAAAGTGTGGAGTACAGAGTAGGAGAAGTAAAGTAATATTGTTGAAAGTGAGGCACGATTCCTTACCTCCCAGAAGTCAACGCCAGGCCATGAATCACTCAACTTCTCTGCTTAAGATGATACGTGTCAGGAATACCACCAGTCACGACAGACGGGCCCTGAATATTCAAGCATCATTTCCCTCATCTGAAGCCGATGGCTAGCTGTAAAATTGGCTCCTTCAGCAAGTTATACCTAGAAAATTCGATCTCTCTTAATCGTCATTTCATGCTCACTTCGGTGTAAATAGCTGCTCATTACTAGAGGTTAATATTTATAGTCTTACCTGATTTAAAAAGACTGTTTGCTATGGAGTAGGTCTCTGTTAAAAACAAAGCTGGATACTATCCTACAGGCTGTTCAGTCTTATATTCTCAATTATCCCTACTAACTTTGGTACTAAGCCAAGTAGGTTCTTTTCAGCGTCTTAGTTGGCGGATGCCAAAGCATATAGTGGGTTGAAGCCTTTAGGCGAGGACACTGGAGCCTGATTAAATGCCTAGAAATAGCGTTGCTCCTATATTTCGTATGCTTTCTTTCTTTGCCACTTTTTGGTAACAGTTTGGAAGCTCGCCGAGCTCAGAGTGAATTGAGCTACGGTAACTTTCAGCCCTTACTGATATTAGTCCGGGCGGCGTCGCGCCTTCGAGGAGTAGTGGGGGGGCAATACGTTTGAATCCATATTCAAGTACACGCTCTCTAATTAGCCCAATTGTGAGTGTGTGTTACTAGTGTAGTAATGTCTTGATAAGGAGTAATGTCTGCTTAATTAAGCCAGATTTATACTCAATGAAGCTAGGACACTGTCCACGAGAACTACATCACCCGAACTACCAGTAGAACCTCAGTCTGGATTCAGACTTATTGCATCTCACTGTAATACTTCATTAGCTAACAGTTTTCCTGCTTACGCCATCATAGCAAATGTCGGGGAGAACATTAGCCTGTACGTGATAATTGGAATCGAAATAGTTCGTTTCGCAATAAGTAACCGCCTCGTGTCGGATGGTCAGAGAGGGCTGGAATTAGATTTCGTCTCCTCCAAGTGCTTCAGAGCCAAGCTGCTTCTTCATGTTTTGCATGAAAGTGTTGTATTCATCATCATGAGCCCGCCCCTTCATTCGCGATTTCTAGGTCGAGGCAAAGAAGAGAAGATAATGAACACCGCACCAAGATATGATTAGTCAGTCGATTGTCAATGTTATGCGGCTATGTATGCGGAGCTATTTAATGACGAAACTAATCATATTAAAGAAGGATAAAGAAACTCTTCAAGCTCGCCGCTACTTCCGATTTCATTGCTTTATATTATGTACATAGTTTAATCTTCGGAGCATCCTTTTTCCATGCAGTGTCAAACTATCACAAGATTCGCTGCCTCTTCTGATGTAATAAAGTCCTCCTTATCTACCCAGGCTGGATGGGGTAGTGGCTTGATCCCAGCCGCTGCTAGGAGCTTTCTCGTGTCGACCAGCATCTGTTGAAGAAAGTCGGGAACGCCGAAATTCAAAACGTAGGATAAGGATAGTATGAAGAATATCCATCCCATGCACCAAAGCGCACTTAAGAAGATAGACATGGCACGGCAGTGCTTGGCGAGGCTCATGGATCCGTCCTCTTCAAGTAAGATCGACCAGTCCCAAGCAGTGAAAGCCACGTGTATGGACATAATCGTGAGAGCCACGGCAAGCAGGCCAACAGAGCAGACGACAAGTCCGCTCACGAAAAATGGCAGCTCTTTCCTGATGCTGTAAAAGGGCAAGATACCCCACAGGACGACAAGAAAGAAGATTGTGTTGAGTACGAAGCACAGAAGGGCCTCTTGAGAGCCAGG
>NW_022158962.1:0-1925 GCF_000260195.1 Fusarium odoratissimum NRRL 54006
AATTATAACTCAAGCCTTTACACTATCCTCTGTCTCCCACTACTAAATACACCTCTATATCACATAGTAGAAAAACAAGTAAACGAGCTGCTAAGATTTTCAAAACGCTTAATTCTGCACTCTGTCGGCACCATCACTATCGTACGGCTCTTCCTCGGACTCGGAGGCGGACTCAGAGTCCGAATCATACGCAGACATATCCCCATTCTCGCATTCATAAAGGTCCCATATATGACCGGCGTCCCTGCACTTTGCGCCGGCTCTAGAGCAAGACGAGCAAATGAGAAACTGGCCTCCGGCGGCGCAGACACAGTGATGACATTGTTGGGATCGCCCCCGCACGCCGTGTATTGTACATCTCCCACACACGTCGCAATAGCAAGTCTGGCTTGTAAATAGGGCATGGGGATGAATAGGCGTGCCAACATAAGACCGCGCATCCATGCCCAAATCTCGAGCATAAGATTCGAGGCGATTCTTGACTTGCGGGTTCTTGCACAGCGCAGCCCAGTACAGAGCACCTTGGCCCCAATTATCTCTATCATGCAGTACGTCCCACTGGTTGACAAATGGAAGAAGATGTTCTATGAGTGCCAGATGACCATTCCGTGCGGCCATGATGAATGGTGTCGCCCCATACCTATCTGTGGTGTTGAGTGCAGGAGGGGAATGGTGTGTGAGGAGCGCTTCGACAACAGATTGATGGCCAAGCATGACGGCATAAAAGAGAGCTGTTCGACCGTCCAAGTCTTGCTGGTCCAGATCAACACTGCCGGTACCAAGAAGCTCACGTATGATATCGGCATGCGAGCCAATAGCCGCTAATAAGGCTGACTCGCATCCCGATTTGTTGGTAGCCTTGATATTGGCACCTTTTATAAGGAGCATACGGACCACTTTGAGGGAGCCAAACTGTGCTGCGGCGAGTAGTGGAGTGCATCCATCGTTGTCTGTCATCTCCAAATCACAACCACAGTTTAGGAGATGCTCAACGATCCACTCTTGACCATGACGGGATGCTAGCAGCAGTGTCCGATCACTGGATAGCTTAGGATTTGCGCCCCGTTCAAGAAGAAGACGGACCACATCGAAGTTGCTGACCTCTGCACTGCTTTGGAGAATCGTTAATCCGTCATTGCTAACAGCAGATAAGTCAGCCCCCTTCGCCAATAGAGCATCGATGATCTCTGCAGATTTGTCACACTGCGGCACCATGTGTAACGGTTGAAGGCCGCTCCTATCAGCCGAGGAGACGTTGGCTCCAGCCTCGATGAGCACCATGATTGTTTCAGGGTGATTGCCCTTCATAGCCATGTGCAATGGGGTGTCGTCCCCTTCATATTGAGCATCAATATCAACTCCGCACTCTAGCAGAACCTTAACCATCTCGACGTTACCATACTCGGCAGCCACTGTGAGGGGGAACCGCCCATCTGGTGCAATATTCGGGTTGGCACCATGCTGAAGAAGCAGTTTTATTAGAGTAGGCGAGCCAGATGCTGCAGCCGCATAGAACAAAGATGCGGGTATTGCTTTGCTCTTGGTCATGCCTGTATTTCTGCTGCTCTGTAGTATTGCTTCTACGGCGAGCGGCTGATTTCTCCGTACAGCTTCTGCAAGCGGCGAATAGTCTTCGACACCAAGGCAGCCTGCGTCTGCGCCATGTTCCATAAGTAACTTAATCACCTCAACCTTGCCTTTGATCGCAGCGAAGTACAACGGCGTTCCGTCGATATGATGGCGAGCTGAGACATTGGCGCCAGCCTTCAGCATGACAGCGACAGATTTGACAGCACCCAACTCAGAAGCCTGGTGCAAATATGTCTTGAGCATGCTATCAATTGGTTTTGAAGGGTCTAGGCCATTGTCCACAAGTACCTGTATCACTTCTGCGAGATCGTTCTCGAGTGCAACAGTAACGGCAG
>NW_022158963.1:0-1973 GCF_000260195.1 Fusarium odoratissimum NRRL 54006
AATTTAACAGACGGCAAGGCTAATCCGATCAACAACCCATGGTCATCATAAGTGGATATACCGGAAAACTTGAACATAAGAACCAGTGATGAAGCTAAATAATTGACTTGAACAAACTGCAAGCCTGAACTACCTGCCAATGAACATACGACCTGACATTTCGTCTATGGTCTAAAAGCTCTTTGAAGCAAACAGCATTTCGGTGGAGGAACACGCTACGATAGGGTAATGATGTATTTGTTCTGTTATCTTTCAAGAATTAAGAATCATGCTTTAGATTAGAAAATGTTGAAGTGCGCTATGATGCCGCAGATGATGCCGCTGCTGTCGTATACTGACTCACGGGATGTAAGAGAAACAGTTCTCAGCAAGTACAACGAGGCACTCGTGACATGTATATACACTGTAAATGCATACGAAATTCAGCGTACGGAAATATAATACTTCAACCTTCAACACGTGAGAACGAACTATATGATTGCTGACAGATTGACAAAGGCGCTGACATCTCACAATCATGCAGTATTCGCTCGCCAGCTGTATGTAAGAGTTTGAGTGGAAAGAGAGTTGTAGGGTAGATCAATGAGGGGATTGAAACAGACTGGCAGATAATGACAGTGAGAGAGACTGGGAATAAGAACCAGTGGACCGATTGGGGCTTATCGTGAATAAGAAGTGGAGGGAAAATAGTAAGCGGAATTGATAATAGCTGTACTTATATCTGAAGAGAACCTCGTTAGGTCAGGCAGGGCAGGCTGAGGGTCTCTCTAGTTATCACGCCCACTTCTTCATCAGACACAGCTCTCTCATCTCAGAACAAGGCAGTGCAACAAAGCCCCAAACAATTTACTTCGCCTCACCCACAGTCATAGCTCAGCGTGCCACTGCTAGTCACAGGGATGCAGCATCTGTGAATTTGTGTAACTGGGCAGACTGACTCACGATTAGTCTGGCAACACTTATTCGTTAGGCGCCTCGCGGGGCTTGCTCCAGCACAATGTAGGTACCCACATTGCACAGCCCACCAGTTCTCAAGGCATCCTCGAGGCCAACTAACCCACAAGATATAATATTCTCAATCTGACCATCCTTTTACATCTCTCTACCTCCTCATCACCTTTCAGCACCATCGCGTGTCGAACATCAGTATTCCTATCCGCAAACCTATTCATCATGGATCTCGTCATTTATTACAATGACAGCATTGACTCAGACAACTTGGCCGCGGCTAGTGCCTTATTCAACGCCACATACCAGAGATCAAATACCCGCGTTCTTTGGATTCTAGAGCCTCGCCAGGTCCGCTTCGGACTATCTATGGCAAAGGCTGACATGGACAGGTGCAAAGATTTAATATCTCAGTACTTTCCATCCCAGAAAGACCTTTCCAAATGCCTTTTGAACGGATCTCTCAAGAAGGAAGACATTGATGTTATTCCAGATCTGACGCTCGGCGACCGTGAGATTGTAAGCTTTCCTCTCAAAGCTGGAAACCAGCAGCGCTGACCATGAAATTAGCTTGAGAAGGCAGTAAAGGCCAAGTACGGCCCAGTCGAAGATGCTGTATTGCATGCACGTCTAAGTGCACTCGACCTGGCATCCTGTCTTGCCGAGTGGTCCAACAATGGCCAGAATGAAGTTCTCGTGGACTATGAGTCTTTGTCAGACGTCGAAAACCCAGTGAATCTTCACATGCATCACCATGAAGAACTTCCCAGCCGGAGCGCACAAGAAGTAAGGGCATACAACAGCATCCTGGGAGAAGTGGGTGATTCCGACAGTCGAGCCGTTAAGATGCGGGGCTGGTATGACATGTGTATCAGGCGACTTGAGAACAACACATGCACCTCAAATACAACTGTGGAACCACTTGTTCTGGGCAATCTCGTAAGTCAGATTCAGAATGCAAAAAGCGTTCGATTCTTCGGGGGTTCCTCGTTGAGGATCCTACGCCAGTTTCTCGATAGAGGTGT
>NW_022158964.1:0-1972 GCF_000260195.1 Fusarium odoratissimum NRRL 54006
GCCACAAAGGCCCTTCGACTGCAAGGAGTCAATAACAACAATAATAACAATCAATTGTTAACTGCACTCAGCATCCCTGCGTAATCAAACAACACTTCGTGATCTCATTAGGGAGGAAATAATAGCTGCTGAATCCAGTTACAGGGCTATAGAAGACGCGGATACACCGTAATTGTATGCGGAAATGTCCTACAAAGCTGCATAGCCTGGGAGCTCAGACAGTAACTTCCCTGCCCTTCAGATAGTCAATCGTCAATCGATTATCACGAATAGCTTCAAACTATCGATATCGCCTTCGACCTAAGTTTTTGGACGCCTTATGAAGCACATAATGTCCAAAAAGCTGAAAATCATACCAAAAATGGGGCCATTCCGATGTCTCATGGTTTTGTGCGTCTCTCACGGTTTCGTGCCCAACCTAGCAAGCTAGGTTGGCTCGCCTGGAGCTCCCGCCCCACATGAGCCAACGGGTAGTCGTCTAAATTGTGTTTCGTTGGGCGTGGTCGAAGAACAGGAAGCTTACAGCACCCTTGACCTATTATAAGGCCGACCTCGATGTTTGCTGCTCACGATGCGTCAATAACCCCGAGGCCTAGCAGGATGAGTCATTTATAAGGCCTGGAGAGGGAAAGGAGGTGCAAAACGAGGCCTTGTTTATTTAGTTGTCGGTCGTTTGCAGTTGTCAGCCTACTCCTTAACCTGGTTGATATATAGACTGAATCGCGTATTTGTTGGCGTGTTTTCGTGGTTCTGTTGCTTGTTATTGATCTGAATGTCCATCCTCCTTGCCTCAAACTCAACTTATGGCGCGATGTGCACGCTCCAATCTCATGTATCATCGCGATAAGCGTGTGGATACCCGGAGGGGAAGCTTAATCTGCAGCTTGCCACATTGTAAATTCTCAAGAATCATTAGCAAGGCTCAACTCAGAACACAAGACGATAGGAGTCCTTGGCTGAGTGCGGCTGGCAAATAGACAGACCAAAAGCTGAAACTCCGGACATGGGTGTTGTCGAGTTCGTTGATGTTTTCTCCACCCGTCAGTCACCTCAGAATTTGGAGCAGGCGCTACATAGGATGGGCTGGAAAAGAGCTGAAACACTAGGCAATGAGTGTCAACTACTACCGACGGATATTGGGTTCATACATCAGCTAATAGTCCTACACCAACAGTACATAGAAAATGCATTCATGTTGCTGAAAGAAACCTGGATTTGATACTATCCTCGCGATAAATGGATGAGTCCTCCCTGCCTGATGTCTCGTAGCTTCTGTTTGGGACACATCTTTGCCGCCTGTTATGCTGCTAAGTAACTGCTACAAATGAAATACACATTATCTTCACAACAGATATTGTACCAGTACCAATCATACTGACGAGGCTCGTTCCTTTGAACTTACACCAACAGGGCTTGTCATATCATCTTCGTACATGCAAGAGCACGAAGGGCGCGCAGCAAATGCAATAAGCCTTTGACCGTGAGCTCAGGGATTGAGTTAGAGCCCACTGCCCGCTCTTGAAATGTCCTCTTCAAGATATTCCCTTGTTGCCCTGTAGTGGAAGACAAAAGACAAGTGTATAGTCATGTCTTTGAACACTCTGAGGATGTCAAAATTACAGTGAAAGAGGGGTCCCTCTGTTCCTCAAGCAGTCCGGGAAAAGACAATGCAGTGCCGCGTTTGCAGAAAAGATTGCTTTCTCTCTTGCTCGTGATAAACTGCAACCTGATCTTGCTAGTACTCTCTTTTCCATTGTATATGCCAAAGTGCAACCAGTGCTGGTAGTACAGAGGGTTGATCAACAACAATCCATTGCAGAGTACACCCTGAACCTTCAACGCTTTGTGCTAAACATGTGTACAAGATCCTGCAGGCTCTGAAGTCATGGTTCTACGGTAACCGACCACAGCACTTTATTGCCTTTTTCGCCCATAAACGTGTATGTCATCGAATTATCTTTGTCACTGGCTT
>NW_022158965.1:0-1961 GCF_000260195.1 Fusarium odoratissimum NRRL 54006
GCACCTAGCAGCAAACGGGTTCAAGATTAAACACAGAGATAATAGGCTAACCATGGCCATACTCTACATGACGCATAGAAATAATCGTACCAATTTAAACCAATAGACAAGCCATGTCTGCGACAAATACGGTCTTATCAGACAAACGCATCAGTAATCGTGAAAGTCATTATTCACGCATATTTCAGATGCACACAGCAGCCACGAACTATATGAGAACTAAGAAACGTCTAACCTTATGACCTCATTAAGGAGAAAGATATAGGTCAGCTCAAGTACGACACTATACAATACAGCGCACATGGGTAGTCACGGATGCAATAGGAAAAGATGGTGGAATGCCTAAAGTTGAGCAAAAAGAATGGAGAAATTACTATTAATGACGAGAGGAGAAATATATCGTATAGCTAGTGAAAGGACTAGCTATAGATAGAACAAAGATAAATTCTGGAGCACTTTTAACTTCCAATGCGACATACAGAATGGTACCTGGCGGCCCATCCGATAGATAAATACCTCAAGGCTGCTCCCAGGGCCAACCAGCCACCTACCGTCATTGAAAATATACATTGGCGCATGATGGGCCCACCTAGATCTCCTGGCCTTTTAGACGGCAAGTTATTTCTCTTATCAAGTTGCGTTTTATCGGAGCAGGATATCCAACAGTTTGAGCAGAAAATTAAGGAACATGGCGGCAAGGCTCATAAGAGACCAACGAAAGGCACAGCCTACAATTACATTGTATGCCCTGAAGAGAAACAACGAGACTGGCTTAAAGCGCCAGACAAAGACAAGATCTCACAATATAGCGGTGAAAATAGTAGCATTGAACTTTTGGATCCCATCTCCTTCGGATCTCTATGTTCTAACAGCACATCATGGAGCCCTGTTCTCTTCGGCTTGTCGGAGTTGGCCCGAAAGGAGACTGGGGATTATCCAGAAAGAAATGAACCCTCAATCAAGGATACTATCATTGTCTTATCCAATAGTTCGAAAGACGAAGTATCTACACTTCCAGCGACAAAACGTTGGCCATCCTTTCTATTCTATGAGAACTAGGATACCCAAGATATCACTGTACAAGCACATTTGCTCTAGTGGGTAATCAAGAACCTCCAAGTGGTAAGTTGCGACTCAATCATCCTTACCTCTAAGCTCAACTATTGTAGGACCGTCTGAACAATGGAGATAGTTCACCGATCCGATCATGAGGAGTGATAAAATGGAACGGGTCCAGGGTAAGTCGCGTGATCTTGAAGTACTGAGGGTGACTAATGCCATGTAGATCCGTGCGAGCAGGTTGAACTACCAGCAATCCATTGGGACCATTCGACAGTGTTATGCTGCAAAGTAACACCTTGGCTGGGTTAACCTAGCAGAGAATGAAGCATGTAGGGGCAGCCTCGATTCACCCAGGAGGTTCCTGGACGTCCTACAATAAGCTCTTTCCAGAGATTCTGTATTCTAGGACTTCAATTCGCCAGAACTTCTACCATGCCTTACTAGATAATTTCGTAAGTAACAGGAATATGATCTCCTAGATTTCCACAAAACTCATAATAAGAAGGGGGGATGGGGGGATGGTACGGGCGGGAAATTCATTTCAGGGTTGGCACTTTGTAGTAATTCCTATAGTGATCGCTATGCCAAGCCTAATACATATTACCCTCTGTATACCTAGCACTAATAAATTTCTCGGAAAAGCTCGGTTAAAAGTAATTTTAGTACTTACGACGCTGTTTAGGTAATAAAAGAGTGATCCCTTAGTAATTTTTAAAAAGTGCCAACCCTGATTCATGCCATATTGTGTTGTTGTGACGGTTGTGGTTTTCCCAAGGGATAAACTAGTCCGTACTCGGTTTACGTTGGTAGATTTGTAGGGCAAAGACTGAGCGATCGTTGGTTGCCACGTTTCTTAATGATCAAGCTATGCGTGTTAGGCTTATTGATGTAAAGAAGTC
>NW_022158966.1:0-1952 GCF_000260195.1 Fusarium odoratissimum NRRL 54006
CATCCTACTTGAAACAGCCATCTGACGTCACCACCACGCCATCAACCCAACGAGTGCAGCAGCTGTCGGCTTCACCGTTATTGGGGTCGTGCTTCCGGCATACATTATAGAAATCCGGTCCGCTGATCGATTTTCCGTTCAGGCGAGAACACTACACCAGCTGTTAGGGGGACTATGCTCGAGAAGGCCCGTTCTAACTCACATCGCCGCCGGGCTCTAGGGAGTAAAGTTAGTAACTTGAGCCTACATCAAGGAGGTTGACACGGGTAACGAACTGATGGTATAGCCTGGTCCCATATCGCCACAAGCAAAATTGGTTGCGCACCAGTTAGCCGTCTGGGTATCAGGATACCGCATGCAATGGCATGAATCCCAATTCTCGGCATGAGCCAGCCCGAGAAGGCCAATGCTTACAGATGCGCCAGCCATATCGTGAATTGCCTGCGTCTATAGCCCGAGAACTCACAGTGCAATCTGTGTTAGGGAGAACCTCATGATGGACTCGTCGGTATAATCAGTGTCAAATCGGGAAATATAAGTTATTGTTACGAGTAACGAGATAGTAGAGCAATGTATCTGGCAGATGTGGTTCTATTTAACTCCTGTATTCTACACGGGAAAGCATAACGCTTTTCAAGTGCCGCGAACTCATCATGCAGCTTACGTCACGAATGGAAGTTTCTTAGTCTCGTATCCGACCTGCTCCTCATCATATGATTTAAATCCCTCAGTCATGAAACTTTACTGAGTCATAGGATGAACGTTATATCCCAGTAGCCATAACGCTGAAGGAAAGGAAGAGTTATGCCTGCATTCGGTCGGACTGAAAACTCAGTTCACTCTAAAGTTCAGCTACTCCAACATATTGTAACCCTTATACCTACACTTATGCATTACTAAGAACTGTCTTCTCTTAAACGTATGATTTAAACCTTCTTTCACTACATTAACCTTTCATCTTTTATGTCTTTCAAAGTCAATTTTACGGCAAATGCGGCCAGCGCTTGCGATTTTGCTGACATTCGGTGACTCTGCCCCCGCCCACCTCCCCCTTGTGACTGAATACCCCTCTACTACTAGATTGAGAACTTCTTCTATAAAACGACTGTTTTCTTTCAAGAATTAGGATACTCGATTCTCTCAACCTCTAACAGCACTTATATCTTACAAGCTCGTCTCACTTCCAAGCCCGGCCTTTCACCATGTTGCTGAAGTCCCTTCTCCTGCCTTTGGCGTTGCTCCAGGCTACGAGTGCGCTTTCCATCAAGAGGTAGATGCCCGAGTTGATTGCACTTGTCCTGAACGTCGTTGCCCAAAATGAATGAGTAAACAATGCTGACCTAACAGTCCTCAGGTAGACGCGTCCGATAAGCATCAGCTACAGGCGAGGGCGTGGGTTGCTCAGTCCTTCCCCACAGAAACCGTATCTAACCGTCTCAGTGAAACAATTGAGGTTCCCTTCAGCTGTTTGGGTTCTCAAAGCCCTGGCATCTGCTTCACTGTGGCAGCTGTTGGTGTGACTTTGTACAAAGTCGGGAATTTTCTTCACTACCATGCCGTCCATACGACCAACTCGCAGGCCAGAGGCGTCGTGGACTTCATCTTTGCGAATGGGAAAGTGCCTATCGAGTATGGCCCAGGCATTAACGGTAGGCCTGGGAAGATGTTCGTTGATTCACGTATGGGCCCAGGAGTGAAGCTTCAGGGGTAAGTCGCCGCTTTGGAGCGAGCTTCAAAGCGGCTTGTAGGGTCTTAGGTCTTGTATTGTCAATTCATAGGAAGATCACCCACCTAACCTTGCCCATTCCTATCCTGGTGTGAAGTAACTACGACCCTTCCGGGTCGTTGCCTGTTCTCTATGATTGAACGTGATGAACGACTATTCTGACTAGAATCTTGATACTGTACTGTATTAATTGTATCCCTGCTGTACAAACACCCTCCCGTATCAC
>NW_022158967.1:0-1927 GCF_000260195.1 Fusarium odoratissimum NRRL 54006
CGATGGAAGAGACTCACAGCTGGATAAGAGACGGCGCCCCAGGACAGATGATGTCGCAGCAGGGTTAACTGTAGTCGGTCAATCGGGGGGCTCGTGGGAGGTCGAAATGAAGGGTTCGATGGGTTATTTTCTGATGTCTGTAGTAATCAGGTTAGCAAGATGACTGCGGATTAATGAGAATATCGGAGTCTCATGCTTGGGCTGGGTGCGATGCGGATGTGGGAATGTGGTTGGAGTTAAGGGTGAGGGTTGAAGGAGGAGACGATTTCTAGATGCAAAAACAGGGAAAGCAGGGAAATAAGAGAAAAATCCCCATCGCAAGCAAATGATCAGATGGTCGCGGTACAAGAGACTTACAGTTAAGAAAAAGGCGGCGCCCCAGGACAGATGATGTTTCTGGTTGATTAGAGCGCTTGATCGGCAAGTTTGAGGAGGAAAGAGTCAAGGTAGGTGTCGGTATCAATGATCCGTAATAAATACGCAAAATAGGTAGGCCGTATTGCAGCTGTTTGATCAGATAATTGCACTGTAAAACACTCACAATCGTCAGAAGTTTGGCATGCAATCTGCAGAGAGGTGTTAACAATCAAGATGGTTGTCGCAAACAACAACAAACGGCGAAAAGGTCAAGGATGCAATCGAGCCAGCAGAAAACAGATGCCTTGATTGAATGAAAGAGGATAAAGAGAGAAGGGGGAAGAAGAGAGAAGAAGAAAATAAAGCTGCCTTGTTGTTCAAATTCCTCGGTGTTGTTCAGTTGAGCAGATTGTTCGTGAATCAGGGCCCACTTTTTCCCACCACACATCAGGAGCCTCGTCTACAAACTCACACCTCTTCTCTTCCTCCTTCAACACAAAGATCTCACCTCTATCAAGGCGCGCTGTCTCGCCACTCTTCTGATCAGATTCTCTTTGTGATTTTCAGCGGTATTGACTGCCGACCTGCTGCTTGTTATCGCCTTTATCTTCTGGTTATTGATCCCTTTTCCTGCATCTTTATCACAGCTTATGCCCATTTGCAGCAATTATCCGATCAGCTGCTCGGCCATTCCCTGCGATCATCATCTTCATCCAAGGTAAGTCTCTGTTTATTATCTTGGCCAGCTTCTCTTTGCGCCTTACATATCATACTCACCATCAGTCTTACCTACAGGCCATCGCCACCTCATCCCGCCGGTCTCCTTGATTGAGACTGTTGTTGCTACACTCTACCGACCTGATCCGCTGCCTACCTATCGCGCGCTCACCAGTTACAACTCCTTTACTTGCATCCCTGGCCACCACCGAGACAGGTCCCATCTACCAACTCCCATCCACGGTTTCTTACCTACGATCTCCCTCACTTGCAGGATATCGACCCCTTTCCCTGGCGCCAATATTGATCGCAACCACTGCATCCAGATGTCAACCACCTGATCAGATACTTACCTATCGCAATACGTTTCCCAAGTTCCCAGTTTTCCTTTTTCAACAGTTCTACCTACATCCCCGCAACCATGTCGAGTTCCACTCAGTCCCAATTCCTTGAGTATCTTAAGAGCCTCAAGCTCAAAGACCTCCCCAACATTGAGGCTATCGCCCAACCGCGGATCGACGTGTCTGTGTTTGAGCGTGGTCGGCGCCATACATGGAATAACCGTGGCCTACTCAAGCAACCTGACCAAGTCTCACGCGGCGCTTACCTGGTAATTCAATCACTCTATCTTAGCTCCTGTCTTAGTCATAGCTAACCATCTGATCACATAGGCTTCAGAGCATTTTGCTATCATGCTATGCGCTGGGAAGGCTCTTGACCGATATGGGTATCCCCTGCTTGTTGAGATTCACTTTAAATCCGACGAAGACCAGACTTCGATCAATCATGCCATCAGCTTCTTCCGTGGCCTTGGAATCCGAGACGCTGTCCTTGATACGGCAATTGAGTTCCT
>NW_022158968.1:0-1918 GCF_000260195.1 Fusarium odoratissimum NRRL 54006
CTAGTGGCCGGCTCGCTAAGTCGTGAACTCCTTTGAAGTCGCTTCAACCCTTTGATGGCTGTGTTGATCTAGTGTTGATGTGATGTCGGAGAGTGAAAACACAGCCCCCCTGGGTTGACCGTCATATCTTGACCATCACCAACAAGGTGACCCTTGCAAAATGGTTAGATTGGGCGCTTCTACCAACAAATAGCGGCTGGCAGTAGGGTCTTTGATTGGCGACTTCCACATTGACTTCCTGATGCGGATTGCCGTTGTCGACAGGGATTTGATTGGTGACTTCCAGATTGACTTCCTAATTTGAAGCATGGCTCCTGGCAGAAGGTGGGGTATTGATTTGGGTTGTCAATTTGGAAATGAGGCATTTTTCTTCCACGCCCCCTGCTTAGACAACCACCTCAAACATCCACGCAATGCTATAAAATGAGCGGCTCATCAATCCACCGGGGCTGCGGGAACCCATCCGTGGGATCCTTTAGTAAGTTTGATCCCAAGCTGGCCCCTGGCCATGACCGTGCCCGTCAACGCACCCATGAAGCTACCTGGGTCAAACTTGCCGAGGCTGTGCCAAAGGACGAGGAAGACTGGCGCTTAGCGAGACACAGTCATGCCTTCAGCAATCCGGTGGAGATGGTGAAGACATTAGAAGATCTCCTTGATGGTAGAAAGAAGTCTCAGCTTTACAAGACTGTCTACCTAGCAAGTCGCTACGCGATCCTTCGTGGCGATTCCTCCCAGAAGAAAACTGTATACTCTGACCTCCGAAAGTGCCTGGACAATCCCGATCTTAAAGACTATGTGTTGGACAAATACATGGACTCAGTAGTGAAGCTCGTCAAAGCCCTCGATGACTTATTTTTGAAGGGTCTCTTGCACCGCGCTTTTGAGCTTGTCCTTTACAGTAAGTTTTGTTCTTTATTGCTTTCATGTTAAATACGAGAAGAAAGCCAGCAGAAAACGGAGACACTTTTTATTACTCTCTTCCTAACAATGCACGACTTAGTACCGATCCAAATATCACACCTGCGTCTTTACGGACCCAACCAAGAACAATTTGTTACTTACTTTTCAATCCAGAAGCCTCCCGTCGAAATTCAAGGATCTCTGCTGCTTTCCATTCCCTTCCTGGTCCACCGTTTGTTCCCCGAACTCAGGTAGGATCTACATAGCATGTTTATTTCAATGACCAACAATTCTCCACAGCCTTACCAGCATCCAGAATGCTTTCGGCACCACGATTCACAGTCCGGCTGAATATTGCATCTTCGAGAGTGCAATTCGAGGCCGAAATGTGCTTCCTCGCCTTCCGTTACGGCCCATTGAGGTCTTTGGAATACCCCATAGTCTGCTATCGGCCACATCAAAACTGTCGACAGAACTTCGCGGGTATAACCCCATGCCACCGCATGTTCCATCGAACACTGATATGTATTGCTACCAATGGCCAGACGACAAAGATCGTCTAACAGGTGTATTGTGGGAAATCTTGGTAAGATCTATTTGTCTTTCCCTCTGATAATCTACTCATCTATCAGACCAGCCAAAACCTTCTTAGAGAAGGGGAACATCGTCTCAGTAAACAATATGCTATACATCACGACAAAGGACATCTCCCCACACCGGATAACCACGTCCAGGTTCTTATACCTGTAGTCGACTCAACTGATGCTGTATCCCATGTCTCACTGGATCTCGTTGTGCATGGTAGAAAATGGAGTCATCGTTGGGAAGCTGGGCAGTGGATCCTCATGAAGCCGGGCACACTTTTCCTACCGGAACAACCTGTCAGTTACTTAGCTTTGTTGTTCTGGATGTCAAGCACCGATCTTGTTCACAAAACAGTAGTCGGGCCATGATTGGGGTCAATGCTACCCAGAAAAGGTTAATCTCGATAGTTCGCAATGCCTTAGCACCGTAA
>NW_022158969.1:0-1911 GCF_000260195.1 Fusarium odoratissimum NRRL 54006
GCGACTCACTGGTCCCAGGCAGGGGTTTACTATCCATGACAGAAGGCAGTAGCAAAATGCTGTTGGTGATCGGTACTGAGTATTGCTTTCTGAACCAACACAACGAGAGGCAGACGTCCCGACAGTATGGCTCACAGGCGGGGACTGAATATGCGATGCATTATAAGGAGAAAAACAGCGCCAGATAGGAATGAAAAGTAAAGTTGTTGAAGCTGTCACAAATCTAGTTTTCCTCATTTTTTCCCCGTTTCTTTTTAACAAGTTTCGCGACACCGTCGCATCGCGGCTCATCACTTAGCTTTTAAGATGGACTATGATTGGTCACGGCAGCAAGGGGCGTTCGTACATCCACACCCCAGCACTACCCAGCCCTTCGAGCCATCTGGCTCAGTTCCTCTACCGCTCTCAATATCTGTCGCCAACTTGTCAGCGCCTCCATCCCAAGATACAGCACAGACTGTGCCCCTGACACATCTGAGTAGTTCCGCCCTTCCCACTGAAAACATTCCTTTCTACGGTATGGTACCGGAACCTACCTTGAATTCCTGTCCTTGGGGTTATCCACGTTGTCCAGGCCACGACTGGTGTCCTGTCTTACACCCTCAACAACACTCCACCAACTATAGCTCCATTGATCGCCCAATTTCAGACACAACCCTGTTCCCGTCCACCCAAAGCACCTTTTACCAGCAATGCACCCAGGCAAACCCACCTATAGGCGCAAATATCTACTCATATGAGGATATCCTGCGTTGCCTATTGCCGAGCGAACGATTCATCTTCGAAGAAAGACTGAAAAACACATCATGGGAAAAAATTCTAAGAGAACACAATCAACGCTGGACCCCAGTTAACCATCAGACTACGCTCATGAACAGGCTGAATAAATTACGGGAGAAATATGTTGTCATCAATCAAATCCTGCCATCAAGGACAGGGACCGCTAAAAGGTTAGGACACAATACACATGCGGTTGGAATCCCATGTGCTACCTGCGGGTTGCAGAATTACTAAGACCTCACGAGATCTACTAGAACTACGTTTCGTTACAAATCAAGATGATACTCATAAGTCAAAACCTAGATGTTACAGCTTGGTCTGCGCGACGGGCCAGGCGAGAGGAGTCTCAGTTTTGAGCGGTTTGTTTGCATGGTTGTTTCGCGAGCTCGGTTTCCAGTTGCGGGATTGAATAGTGTCTTGAAAGTTTACTGGGGCGCTATTGAGAGCTGGCGTTCATTTGAGTATAATAAATGCGAGCTTGGGACAAAAATTAGGCAATGGACGTACATATTAGTGATAAGTGCCACCCCATCGTCTAAAATAGGCCACGTGGTGGAGCGAAGTGCTATTGTATTCTAGTATAATGATAATTTAGCAGGGTAAGCGGTCTAAACAGTAATCACAACTTATGACCTAGCCATAAAATAGGCGCCACAGTTTTAGTATAATTTTAGTGATTCCAGGTAGCTTGTACATTTCCATCCGAATAAGATAGCAAAGTTGAATGGAAGGATGAAGAAGAATACAGCGAAGTACACTTCATCATATAGCACAGAAGCGCAAACACAAGCAATTACTCACCCCTTTTCCTGGTTCCGATAAAAGCTATGGCGAGTTGAACCACAAAACATGAGAAGATGCTTATCTTTTCCTCGCACTGCAAGATGAAAGAGGGGTGCTACCTTGGCACAAATGGTATGTATTTATCCTTTCTTTTGATAAGGAGCCGTAGGATCTCCCCTAAACTAATCTCTGGACACATGAGTATCTGTCGCAAGGTATCACCTAAACTAGCTAAGGATTAAAAGAGACCGATATTGATGATTGGGCGAACACCTGCCCAGTCTTTATAGTTTCGAAGGAAGCGCCGGGACCTCGTCCAGGTTTCTAAACGCACGTAGACCGTTCATG
>NW_022158970.1:0-1909 GCF_000260195.1 Fusarium odoratissimum NRRL 54006
CACGTTCACTCTAGATGCTCGGCCCCGATTCAAAAAGATATCGACAGCAGCACTGATAGCGCTATGTTGGTTTCATGGTCCATAGAGCGGGTCATGAAATAAGCGTAAACCGCCGTTATATGTGATTTAAAATCGATTTGCCAACTGAGAAACTCCTCGGATCTTGTCACTATGACAGTATTTACTTTAATATTTCTCTGCTGAATTGTCAGCCCTTAAAGTCCAACTTTCATTGGTAGTCAGCCTTGCTGGAGATGCCCCCCTGTTCAAGGGTTTTCAACGATCCGGCAATAGCTTAACCTGTTGAACCTGCCCTTTGAAAGGTTTATTGCTTCTGCGGTATTGATTCTCAAACGACTCTCAAGATATATGTCTGCCAATTATTGGCACTCGGCACAATGTCTCTTCTGGAGCTTCGCCAAGGAAACAGCTCGTGGCAAGGCGACAGCAGCTCTACAAGGATAATGCCGAACCCGTGCAAAAGTTTCCGCTTCCGCAATAACGTCATTTATACATACCCTTCTATCAACGTACATAGGCAATCCTAGACAGCCAAGTCAGGAAAGAAACCGCTCCTTTCCAAGACAATAGCTCCCTGTCACCAGCTACCCTAGAGACAAGCACCTTAGAATTTATCACCTCACAATTTATCACCCTGAATTTTTCACCTCGGGATTTATCACCTCGGAATTTATTGCCCTCAATTTTCTTATACCCAAAGTTATCACCTGACAATTTATCACCTCACAATTTGTCATCTCACAATTTATCACCTCGCAATTTTCCTACCCCAAAAGCTTTTCAATGATAATAAGATTTAACTATTATTTTCTCTGTAATACTGATGCAATCCTCACAGAATTTTGACCTTCTATTACCTATGCTCGGTGAACCCTAATGACGCCGCATTTTTGGCAAATGTTGCCAGAGGGGAAGCTGGAACTCTTCTATGCTTGCTTGTTGTGATGTAATATACAGACATGCCTTTCCAAGCATCTAGGCGGATAGCTAGCCTGGCCATATCATGACGCAAGCGGAGGTTTTTGTTGATTACCTGCCGTATATGTGCTATAGTGAAGCTAAGGCACCCTCCTCGAGGCCTGTTCTTTGTGAAGTGAGTGATGATGTTGTCATCAGGATGAATACATGAGACGAGCAAGCCGAACCCGATGGCTACTACGGTGTCGGACTAACAGAGGTCCAACAACCTGTAGCACCACTGTTTTATGGCCCTTCTACTATATTCAACAGGTAGATCAAAATGCCGACAGCAATCAACAGGTGGCAAGGCATAGGTATAGCTGCTTCTTGGACGTGTGAATGGATAAAGATATATATGATGAGAAAGACGGGGAATATGAGCATTGGCAACACTGACTTGAGTCGTTACTAGTCCTCAAGGCCACAAGTTGCTAGCTGTGCGTCCTAGAAATTTAGAGGTGTTGTCGACGCATTTTAGACTTTGCGGGGGGCTGATGGTTTTGTAAAGTTGGTAATACAGACAACTCCTACCAACAAAATCACCGCAAGGGACGCAGGGGGGTTGAAAGATGACAAGGCCGGGGTCTGAAAGAACGTAGGCGGGCGCTTAGTATGAGCCGATCTCTCATGAGTGATCGACCTGGACCTGCACCTCTGTGTTCCCGTTTCAGTCGCTGCTAGCGGGGAGTCGTCATCTGCAGCAGCCAGGTTCCGCGATAGCCCGTGTCCGGAACTAAATCCAAGCGAAATGATTGGGATGAAATCAGATTTAACGCCGCATCCAGAGGCCAATGGCAAGGAAACAGGGGTTAATAGAAGTGAGGGATAAATGCGTGTAGCGTGGTCTGAGATCCAACAGGGCTCTATTTATTGAGCAACTGAGCAGTTCTTACCTTGTGTCCTCCGTAAAGGGGGCACACTAACAAAA
>NW_022158971.1:0-1890 GCF_000260195.1 Fusarium odoratissimum NRRL 54006
AGAAGCAATGCTTCGAGTTTTGCTTCGCGAAGTGATGCCTCCGTGTCACGCGACAGCAAACGCTCAAAACGGTCGCAGTCACCGACCAAACTATTTCCTATGTACGGGCCAGAGGGCCAAAGATTAATTAGAGACGCACTCAGCACGACAGCACCGCGGCAGTCCTTGCCTTCGTCCCTTTCTGAATTAATCCAAGATATCAATGATATATCCAGAGGCTTCAGCATTATTCCGCAAAGCATGAAGGCAGCTCTAGATCAGCATCTCAAGAACACCGCGCCACTTGATCGACTGCACGGCTTTATGTTCTTTGAAGATACCAATAGTATCAAGGACCTCGATGAATCACTTGATTGGGCGTCAGCTAGGGAAGTCCTTCGTCGTGCTTTGCGCATCGCTGATCGGTCTGGCCAATGCTCCCAGATGCTTAGCGACGAGTCGGCGTGGAACAACATGGTGCATACTCCTCTGCTCGAACTGTTTGCTCGCGATATGTACAGCTGTACAAATCAAGAACTTCTTGACTTCATATCTTGGTATGTTTAAGCTGGGACTTCATCCATACCTCATCCACCACTGACCTTGGAACCCTGCAGCACGACGACAAACGTCGACTCAGCATATCATAGATTCCCCGACACAGCAAGCCGGGTTGACTACGTCCTACGTTTCATACCAGAACGTGATCCTACCTTCCATGCCCCATCTGACGTTATGGCGCCCTGCTTCAATTGGACGTCCGACAGACTGCTGCAACAGTACCCACTCGCCTTTAGCATCGAAACTAAGCGTTACGGTGGTAACACGGCAAAAGGGGAGCAGCAGATGGGGATTTGGCATGCCGCTCAGTGGGAGTTTTTAATATCCAGGACTGGCTCAGTGGCCACAAATAAGCTCGAATTCTTACCAGGCGTTGTGGTACAGGGTCATATTTGGTCACTTGTTATCACGACGAGGTCCCAAGCTATAACAGTATGTGGAGATGATTACGTTCAAACGAATATGGTGCTAATTTGTTGGGATAGACTGTTCTTTGCAGTGTTGAGTTTGGAAATACCAGCTCTGTTATTGGCGTGCTCCAAGTCATCGCTGGTCTGCGACGTCTGCGAAAATGGTCTCTTGAAATCTTATGGCCGTGGTATAAAGAGAATCTACCTGGACTTTGTCAGCTCTGACTATTTCACACTCAGTTTGACCCTCCCTGACCTTAGGCTAGCCCGGAAACAACCAGGTCGGATCCGTGTAACGACAGAAGACGAGGTCAAACGATTCGCTGAGCTTGTAGAGCTAGGCGCCGCTTGGCTTCCCACGGTCGACTCGAACCTATCCGAGCTGGACGAGCTGGCCACTGCAATCGTGAATCTCCTTACACCGGCGCCGCGGCTGCCTTCCGGGCCATCAAAAAACTCTACCCTACCCAAGAATGAAGACTAGAAATGCGCCGCATTTCCATCTAGGCCCGTGCCAGCGGCGGTCAATAGGCGGACGGGTACCCGTCCTTCTAAAATTGGACGGGCCCCGTCCCAATTTCCATATTTGGTATAGTTTTCTCCGCTATCGGACTCCCTCACGCCTTGTTGTTCCTCAAGTGGTTTAGCTTAAGGTCCCATTTGCTAGCTATTTCAAGTGAATCATTGGCTTGAAACTAAAAAAGCCTCGACGTGTTTAAGTTGCAAATAAGACTGAAACTCTTGAATGACTGGGGTTGAACGATAATACAGCTTTCTTTCTATTCTATGGCTGAATACAAGGCTTCTTATTCATCGATATCCGGGCTTGAAGGTATGCCATTTCAAAAATTCCGGGAATCACCCTTCCCTTCCTTTCAAGTCTCCGACTGCTAGGGTGAAGGCCTTTAAAGTACAGTTCAGAGTCTTAGATGGAATCATC
>NW_022158972.1:0-1880 GCF_000260195.1 Fusarium odoratissimum NRRL 54006
ATTACACTGTAGCTGATAGTAAAAGTCTTATTCGTAAGGAGCTTACGACACTGGCGCGAGCGGGTGCTGTACCCGCCGACACGGCGAAGAGAGTTACTTTTCCTTACATCTCCAACCATGTTCCTTACGATCTTCATGTAACCGGTGAAGACATTGAAAAAGGCTTCTATACTGAGCTTCTCAAGCTCGAGGGTTATCTCAATACTTACTGGACCGGGGCTGCCTTTGCTGGACATAACAGTGGTTTGATCTGGAAGTGGAATGACGGCACAGTTCTGCCCGCTTTGAAGAAGGACCTTGGAATTTGAACCATCCTCTGTGTTCAGAAGCTGTGTATGCGATAGTGGGTGGTTTGGCGGTGTCACTCCGAGTTCGATACTTTGATACGAATGTATGAGTCTGGAGCAGCATACCTCAAAAGGTTCTATGCTGAGTCTGCATTAGGATCTGATCGGTAATTCATGTGCCACGCTTGATATGATCTGGTGTGTGACTTTGAAACATCTATCACGTATCCGCTCTCTTCTCTCAATCCCTGAGCCACCAGTACCTGATAGCCTAACGCCGACAAGTTGCTCCCCTACAAACAACCTGAGGTACATAAATTTGTCCCTGCTTCGCCTAACCCAACCAAGTAGAAGAGATAAGCATGCTCGAGGCGAAGTGAGAGGAAGAGGGGCTCCTGTGTAAGATTAAAACAAGAATTTGAGAAGGCCTCTACTGGAAGAAAAGGTCCTTCAATAACGGCATACAGGATGGCGGCTATTTGTTCCGGGGAGTGGTGGAGCTTCAACGAATTTTATTGCTGTCTCTTAGATCGCTATTGCGAGCTGAGTCATACATAGCCTGTCGCACAAAATCGATCCACTGCCTGTTGACCGGCCTCGAAAGCAACGAACACTCCGTAATCTTAGCCAAGAATGCAGTAAGCGTCGCATTGTCACTCAAGTATCTCAAGAATGTTTTCATACCATGCCTTAACTATGAGACTAAGGCCATATTCCAAAGCAAGAATCAGTCATTGGGGTCAGATAACAATGCCTGGGCTAAGAGCGGCATCAGCATCCTTAAAGCAATTATTCAACATCTATCTACCAGAGGCATCGGTATCCGCTCGTTTTTTAGACCATGTCAAAAGCATTCGCTCCACGGGACTCTCCCTGGTGCGATGCGATGGCTTGTGCAGCTCGCAACTTGATAGTTGCGAAGTAAGAAGGCAAGGGCTGAGAGACGATGTTCTCATAGTGCAGAGAAAACCGGGCAAGACAATGTTTTTAGATTGGAAGCTTCCCGGACGGTGCGTAACAGCCTTCAAGGCATTAAGATGGTAAGTTATCTTCGCCACGGTACATGAAGACAAGCTCACTTTGCCACCAGGTGGATGATAAAATGCGGATCCTGCCGAACCTATCAGGATATGGCGATTTCAAGGGAGGTTTCGAAGTATATGGTTTATGATTTCAACTCTGTCATCACAGGGTACCTAGTCAAAGACCGGTGGACGAGTCACAAGCTTGCGTAATGAAACCTCGTCCTTTCCGTCGATAAAGGAGAATATCGGGTGGCATATCTACGAGTCACCTTCAAAATAACGAAACTCCTAGGTTAAGTTCAGAGTTGTCCCTCTTCGCGCTACTTTGACCTTGCCAAACTGTCACTAGGAGAAATGCAATAGTGAGCCTAGGGTATGGAAGGAAATTTTGACTAGCATATGAGATATGAGCTCTTCATACGCCCAAACACTCCTTGCCGTAGCCACCAGTTATGTAATCAACTGCTTTTCTGGATGTGACGGATAACCAGCAGCACAACACGACATCTGCTAAGTATAATCTGCGCTTCGGAAAGGCCTCTTCATTGTGAGGAGTGATGCCATCTTG
>NW_022158973.1:0-1792 GCF_000260195.1 Fusarium odoratissimum NRRL 54006
AAGACTGAGTTCTTTCCGGCCTTTTATGCCTCATTTCAAGCCACTATGACAGAAAGAAATATCAAGTCGGCCTTTAGAGGAGCTGGGCTTGTTCCTCTTAATGCGGAAAATGTGGTCTCAAAGCTTGATATGCAGCAACGGACTCCAACGCCAGTTGAGGAGATGGCTAGCCCGTCAACACCTTGGGTCTCAAAGACCCCAAAGACTGTGCTTGAGGCTGGGTCTCAGTCTGAATATATTGAAAGACGAATTAGAAGGCATCAGAACAGCTCCCAAGAGTCAATCCTAGGCGCTCTGAAGTCTCTTTCAAAGGGAACAAAGGTAGTTATGCATGAGGTTACCTTATTACGGGGTCAGGTCCAAGACGTTCAACAGGCAAATGAGGTATTAAGCTGGCGCCGGAGGGCAAGAAGGACCCGACTGCAGAAAAGAGGGGTAATGACAGTAGAGGAAGGAAGGCAGGTAATTGATCAGATGGATGTTGATGCGCAGGTAGTGGCCGAATCATCCCGAAGTGGTGGTCAAGGAAGATCGGCGCGACCAAGAGTTCGGCATTGTGGTATATGCGGTAAGCTTGGACATAATGCAAGAACCTGTTAGATAATAATTGAGACATCTGGGGAAGATTATAGTGGGTAGTTTCAATTAATTAATTAATTTGTTGTGTTTTTATTCCGATTTCTAGTTTAGAGGTTGAGAAAAGTGACCATTTCGCTTATCATGTACGTTACGTCATTTTTATTAGCACTTCTAGTCTGGAAACTGATATCGACCAACACAGCCAATCTCGTTTCGCCTTGTTCTCCACAAATCTAAAACACACCTCGCTTTTATCGCGTCGCGCGCATCGCGCTAATGTATCCGTCGATACTGTTCCTATTTGCTCGTCTCAGCATAAAGCATGTCTCTCCAGCTCATGCTTGCGTCCCGGCAAGCCTCTCGCCGGTAACATCAACATCAACGTCAACATCAACTCCGATACCGACTCCGATTCCTTCGGCTTTCTCGCGACTATCCCAGTCCCGGACCATAGCTAAGCAATTACAAGAGACAGCCGTTATAGTAATACCCGCAAACCTAACTATTAAGGATCTTCCTAAGATTATCTAGGAGAACCATCAATTTATTTATAAAAAATCGCTAGCTCGAAAGAGAGCAAAAAGGAGGAAGAGCTAGATTAGATCACATAGGACATTCTTAATCGAATTAAATTACCACGACTAACGTGGTTGATAAGCATGCGTTACAGATAAGTATGTGTTACAAAAGATCCTAGCCTTAAATATTTCAATCCATTTAAAAACACCACAAACTATCCAATCAATTGAAACTACTTGCTATACTCTTCTTCAAAGGTCTCAATCACTACCTGACAGGTCCTTGCATTATGACCGGCATTGCCGCATACACCACAACGCCGACCGCCCGGTCGCTCCGACCTTCCTCGGCCACTACTTCTCGATGATTCGGCCAACACCTGCGCATCAATATCCATCTGATCAATTACTTGCAATGCTTCCTGTACAGTTATAGTGCCTCCTTTCTGTAGTCTAGTCCTTTTTGCCCTCCGGCGCCGGCTTAGTATCTCATTTGCATCTCGAAGATTTCGGACCTCACTCGTTAATAAGGTAGTCTTATATATATTTTCCTTGACTGCCTTAGTAAGAGACTGCAGAGCTTCAATGATTGACTCTGGAGAGCTACTTTTATGCCTTCTGATTCGTTTTTCAAGGTATTTAGATTGAGATTGAGCCTCAATTGCTGTCTTTGGGGTCTTTGAAACCCATGGGGT
>NW_022158974.1:0-1838 GCF_000260195.1 Fusarium odoratissimum NRRL 54006
CAGCAAAGAGAGTACTCATGGATTACATGATCCGAGCTCTTGTTCACATCTTTCACACGTTGACAACCAGCTTTCATAATTCATTCAACTCTCGGCAGGAAACATCATTCAAAGGAAGACCTCCCCACAACTTGGGGATCGATATCGCTATGGCGTGGCAAGTAATTCGGTTATGCACATCCCGACCTAGAAGGAGTCCTCTGACGAGCTCAGGCTTTTGTGACGGTTTGGCTTGCACACTGGTAACTGTGCAAGTGATCGCAACTATAGATTCAATAGGATCTGTTATGGATGAACTCTCCAGGCCTTGGGTTTTGACATCGTAGGTGCTACTATGGATCCTGACACATCGTTGTAATATAGAGTATAACATTGCTCCGGAGTCGCGATGCTGCTCTGGCTCTCACGCGCAGGTATCGGCCTTTGCTTCGCTCACTTTCACTAAACAGGACAGTAACCTGAATAACAGTGCCCTCCCTCTTTGCTAAGCAACTACTTCCCTGTTCTCAAAGGACATGTATGTTCCTTGGGGTGGTTCTTAAGTATTCTCATCTATCCTTGGCTCTCTTACCGGTCCGGAAAGCTAAGTCTAATGTCATGTATGTAGCGTTTGAGTTTTCCAATAGGTAGATTTGTTTGTTTCGCGTTGGAGCCCTTCAACTAGGATGAAGGTCTGTGCTAAATATACAGGATATTGAGACTGCCATACCGTATCCAGACATCAAAAGTCTATGGCATATCAATTGCATCTGTTATTTCTATCGCTACTACAAAGCTTGTACTTTTTCCCTCAAAGGCCATCGAGCAATGACTGGTTTCAGAGCTTAGACTGCATGAGATTCGTATGCACGCCTTGGCAAATAACATGCATGTATTTTGCCGGGTCGAAATCAGCACTTGGACCTTCAGGTCGGAAATCATGCGTATAATTCGTGTAAGGCTTGAAGACAGTGTTCATACCACGAACAACTTTCCATGTTTTCATGGCTTGTCTTTCCCCTATTTCGTTTCCTTTGATGCGGTTAACTGTTGCGTAGACACGCGAGGGTATATAGTGGTGAAAGAGCTGGTAGAGGTCCAGAATGGGTCCCTGGGGGCCAATATATCTGAAACGCCCGTCAAAATATAGCTCCAGCATCTTGCATGCATCCCCCAGAGTGAGGGACTTCTCCATAGTTGCCACGGAAAAGACAATACGTACGTTACGTCGATCGAGACTTTGGATGTCCCTGCGGAACGTCTCGTAAATGAGACAATTCGCGACCAAATCAACGGGTACGATGTCAAGCTTTGTTTCTGGCCGCCCGTCAATAACTCGAAGGGATCCAGTACCGAAGCCCAGAACCAGGCCTCCAAATGCAGCCCGGCTGTCTATCCAGCCAGGTGATGGGTTCTGAATCGCAGCGCAAATGATACTTGGGCGGACGATGGTGACCGGAAGAGAACCCCTTGTCTCGCAGATCAGGTGTTCAGCCAAGCACTTTGATAGGCTGTAGATGTTTGGATGGCCGGTGGCGGCAATGGCTTCCTCCTTTCCAAGAACTCCATTTCTCAATTCTGAGGCGATTTGACTTGCGGGGGAAGGTAGGTCTACCAGACTCTCGTAGATGGGACCTTGTTGAGGTGGGGTCACGTAGGCGGTGCTCGTGATGACAAGCCGTTGGAGGTTGTCGCAATTCTTGGCAAGGGCAAGAATATGGCAGGAGCTATCTATGTTGGATGAAATAGCCTCCGAGACTGTGCTATCAAATTTGATGCAGGCAGCCGTATGGATGATATGAGTGATCGTTTGGCAAACGAGCTTATATTGACAGGCCTGGAGACCACAGTTGCGGCTT
>NW_022158975.1:0-1837 GCF_000260195.1 Fusarium odoratissimum NRRL 54006
TTGGCCTGGTTTTATAATAGAGCTTGCACTGTTGGTTTTTGCCATCGCTGTGCATCGCCGTTATTTCTCCAACTTGTCAGACATTCCAGGGCCTTTCTGGGCATCTGTCACTCGGCTCTGGCACGTATGGATTATCCTTGAAGGTAAACAAAATGTGAGGCTCAAGGCCCTTCACAGAAAACATGGGCAATTCGTTCGCATTGCCCCTAACGAGGTCAGCGTTTGTCACCCAGATGGATCCACACTACTGCTTCGCGCCAATTTACATAAGGTCAGTTCTGATCGTGCGATATAGTCTTGGTGCAAAATCCCTAACAATCTACATAGGGTGACTGGTATAGCGTCACGGCAGTACCCGATTATCGATTTCAAAACCCCATGTCAACTACAAGTCCCAAGAAGAAGAAAGCTCTTTCGAAGCACTTCGCACCAGGCTATGCTTTGTCCCAAGTCCTCAAACGAGAACCAGAGGTCGATGAGAATATTGAGCATCTACTTCGCTGGGTAGAAAAGTACGCCGAAGACCGGATGCCGATGGATCTGGACAGATTTATAACATATACGACGTTTGATAACATAGGCTCCGCCTTGTTCTCTGAGCCGTTTGGATTTATTAGGGCTGTATGTCACGTTCCTTTGCTTGCTTATTCTCTTTCACCTTGTCTTAAGAAGTTCGAAACATTGTTCACATGCCCATAGTGATGCTAACTTCTACAGGGTCGCGACATCGACGGCACATTAAGGAACAACGTGGCATTGAGTAGATTTGCAGCGGTAGCGGGCTTTTTTATAGGCCCTTTGCGTATCCTTATCAATCCTCTTAACAGTTGGTTGCTGCTTCTACCTATGGGGCGCCTCTACAGAACAACGTCAGTCGCCATCAAGAAGCGTCTGCACAACCATGAAGCACATAATGACATGGTCGCACATTGGTTGGGCGCTCAACAGAAGTCTGGCGAGCTCAGCCTTCGGAAAATCGAAGCACAGGCCAACGTCAACGTGGGAGCAGGGGCAGAACCTGTTTCATGTGTGTATCGCCCTTAGTCAAACAGGCCCGTTTTTCACCCTTGCCATTTACTGATTCAAGCCAACAGCCGCAATACAGAGTCTTTTGTATCACCTAATTCAGCATCCCGAAGACTGGCTTAGGGTTCGTAACGAGATTCACGCCGCGAAAGCTGAAGGCTCGTGCCATGGTCGCGTTGTTTCGTTTCATGATGCCGACAATTTAACATACTTACGGGCCTGCATCAAGGAGGCATTGCGTGTGTTCAGCCCCACGACCATGGGACTACCTCGCGTAGTAGCAAAAGGAGGAATCAACATCGCAGGTCGACATTTTCAGCAAGGCACAATCCTAAGCGTATCTTCAAAGTGAGTGCATGGAATAATGCGTTCCTCCTCTGCATATGCTGACTACTCCAAGTGTGGTGCACTCATCAAAAGATATTTGGGGAGATGATGCCGATCAATGGAATCCAGAACGTTGGCTGTCGGGAGACACGAAGAAGCTGGACAGGAACTGGATAGTGGTAAGCCCTTGAAATGTCTGGTTTTGAGAAATGGCTAAATGAGACAGTTTTCCGCTGGATATATGACATGCCCTGGCCGTCATTTTGCCTGGATGCAAATCTGCAAAATGGCGGCTACGCTGTTGCGTAACTATAATATTAGCCAAGTCGACCCCAAGAACCAGTGGCGATACCAAGCCAATTTCACGGCTCTGACTTACTCGTGGCCTGTCTGGGTTGAGAAACGGGAGGACGAAGTGGGTGTGCATCCTGACATTGAGACTCTCCCTACACATAGAGATCAGTTCTAGGCAGTATTCTTAACA
>NW_022158976.1:0-1828 GCF_000260195.1 Fusarium odoratissimum NRRL 54006
TTGACGTCAAGAGTATGGATCAGCAAAAGGCCGTTGACATGCAAGCGCAAATTGTCCAACTGGAACAAGAAATTAGGAGTATTCAAGAGAGAGAACAAAGTTACAAAGCCACCGTAGACGAATACGAGAATCAAATAAAGGATATCAATAACTGGATGGAAACGAGGAACAAGCAAATAACAGAAGTTCAACAGTATCTCAAGGATGCAGAGACTGAAGTTCGAGAACAAAAGAAGGCTTTACTTGAGAATAGGCAGGAGCTCGAGGCTGTAAAAGCTGAAGCCAGTAAGAAGGAAGAAAACCAAAAATCAATAGAGCAGGAGAAAAATCGTTTGAAGGAGACAATGGAAAAGATGGAACAAACCACGAATGAGAAGGATAAGAAAGTGGGTATTTTAAACGTGAGACTTCAAGACGCCGAGAAAGAAATCGAGGACTTGACTACCACAATGGCAACAGTCAATGCAACGCTTCACAAAGAACGTATATCAACGGCCTGCGAGATAGGACACCTTTCAAAGATAATTGAGAATCTGGAGAAGACTAAAGGAGAGTATGACGCGAGGATAGACGACTCAGACACACTGAAAAAGCGTCTCCGGGAGGTGGAGGAGGAGCGGACCGCGGTCATGAATGTCCAAGATGCCATAAAACAGAAAGAGGAAACGATCAGCCGCCTCAGACAAGACATTGAAATCATTAACGAGGGCCACGCAAGCGAAGTCAATCGTCTTACGGAAGAAGTTCGTAAATTGAATAGCCAAATTGAGCACGATCAAAAGGGAGACAGTGGAGTGACTGGTAAGCTACTGCCTCAGTTGAAAATGTCAAGCATAAACTGAACCTTACAGAGATACCACGAGAATCTTTAGACTTCAATGATAAGTCTTGTGCAATTCCAGTAAGGCACGAAGTGGCGCTTCAGGAGCTTGAAAGATGGAAAGAGTCCGGTGACAAGTTAGTTGAATCGCAGAAAAGGATCGACAATGTATACTCGACTATAGAGAGCCTACCATCAAGGCTTGAGCAAGTGCTGACAACACATCAGCAAAGTGCCTCTGGTGGAAACGCAAACTGCGCTTACTTGCAACCTGACTCTGACGCCCAGGCAGTTGACGATGGAATCTTGACCAGATTGGAGATCAAAGTCGAGGATCTCAAGCGCGCCATCGATAAACAACACATACGCAGTCAAGATAATGTTGAAAGCAACAAGATTTGCCACGGTGTCGAAGAAATGAGTAAGCTGATATCTCGTATTAACCAGCAAAGCGAAGAATCGGCGGAAAGACTATGTAAGGAAATAAGTCGCTTGACAGAACAAACGATTCAACTCAACAGCGACATTAAAGAAAAAGATAAACAATACCGCGAGGCAACCAACGAGTTGCTGACACGTGAAATCAACTACGAAGCAGAGGGCAAAAGGCTAACCGAAAGATTACCTGTATTAGAAATAGAACAGCTCAAAAAGCAAATCCATGAGCTCCATGAGCAGGTTCGAGCACTTGGCCCTGAGCTCAAAGACAAAAACCAAGGCCTGGGCACACCGATGAAGGGTGTCTCTGATACCAAGGCCAAAACCATGAGTTGTCAAGGGGACATGAAACATAGGGACATGATTATAGAGAGTCTGCCTTCTGACCTAAAGAATATCATGACAAAGCTCATCGAGATGGAGAAAGCAATGACAAGACAACTGCAGATTACATGCGATGAAAGGAGGAATCCTTCACATTTCACTTCTACGAGAAACTCACAACTGGATGAGAGTAATAACTTCTCCAAGCTGGAGAGTCAGGTAAAGGACCTCGATCGTATTATTGCG
>NW_022158977.1:0-1824 GCF_000260195.1 Fusarium odoratissimum NRRL 54006
ATCTTAGGTAGTTGTGCATGTAGTCGGTGATTGAAGAGGAATCTCAATCCTGACCGTCCCATGAAGACGAGAATGATTTTGTGATAGAAGGAGAGGGTGTTAATTTACACATCGCACAGCGCGATAGTGGACCTTCGAAGTGTCCGCCTGTCTCCACTTGTGAAAAACGTACACAGCCTTCGTTGTTTCATAGGTAGTATCGTTATGCCACACCTCGTCACATCGATTTGGCCTTGGATTTCACATCTGATACACAGATATCATAGCAGAAGCCTGATGGCTAGGAAGCGAGATAAACACTTTTCTCGGAGAGCCTTACAACGCCAGGAGGAAGAGTATCTTTGCGGTAGTTTAAGTCAGAGCGATGTAACACAGCAGCGGGCTAGCAGTGGCAAGGAAGGGCATTTCAAAGGAATAGTTGATCACAAACCGTGTTGGACAGGGACCTGTTGGTTACAGCTAGCACTAAAATATGGGGTGAGATACACATGGAATCCAGAAGGGGAGCGACTGATTAATAAATGATTAACCATCGCCTCAGTTCGTCAAGACCTTTTCCAGTTTCACCAAACGCCTAATCATTATAATAGGCATCTCTCCCACCATCCCCAGCGCGGTAAGCTCGACATCTCAGCTTAACTTGCAACATCTTCAATTATCATGAGCGCTGGACTTGCGAATGCGGACAAGCTTGGCCGCGCCCTCACAAACAGTCTATGCTTCGTAATTCGAAGATGGAAAATGATCATGCTAAGCTACGTCTTCATTGCTTCCATCGGTAGCATCCTTCTTTTCATGCGCAACGGTCCGTCTCCCCTTCTTTCCCTCGACATTACTCCAACTAACACCCCAAGAACAAGAAGCATCTCACCTCGCGGCGCGAAGCTGGGGTGGTTTTGACGAACGACCTAAAACGGAAAAGTGCTACCGACAAGAACGCACCGCGATGATTCTCTCCTTACTGTTTGGAGTTCTGGGGGTTGATCAGTTTTACGCTCGTCATTGGCCTTTGGCCGTTTTCAAGTTGTTGACGCTTGGGGGCTTGGGACTTTGGGCATTTGTTGATATGATCTTGTGGATTGTGGGTGGTGTGTACGGAACGCCGGGATGTCCTGGAGGGAGCTACAAGGAATGGCAGTATTAGATGTGTGGTAATGGTAGCTAAGAAGGACTGAGGACACGGAGGGAATCTGTCATCTGGTGGTTGCATGATGGAAGCATGACTCCGACCCATTAATGTGTCTGGCCCCGCGCTCGTTACAAGTATGTATGTCCGAATCTCGCAAGTACGCTCTTGTGGCGCGTGTTATTTTGTTAGGTAGGGGAGGGACGTCGCATAGCCTTGATCTTGCTAGACAGAAGATCTTACCTGTTCATAATTGTTGCTCGCAAACAAGTCTTTGGTCGGCAATTGCCTTGAACAAATTGCTCATTTTTTTAATTTTAGGTTTGGTGCTCTGTACATGTACAGAAGGCATGTATATCGAGGCCTATGAGTCCCACATAACCTTGTTGATTTACCACAGCCAGCTATTGAGTCTATCCTGAATGACTAGTGCCGAAATATTGTGAAGAGGCCCTAAGCAATTTACCCTGTAACGTCAAGCAGATTTCGAGATATAGATCATTCCGATAAGGGAATGGATGCTGAGTCCAGAAGGGCTACATTCACGTCTACCTGTACCCTAGCGAGTTTGGAGCATACATGTTAACCCCGAAGCACAATTTCGTCGCTCAATCACTCCGATCTTGGTGGCTGTCAAGTATTTTAACTCTGATACATTTTAGCTTTTGCGACAGCCGTCTGAAACCCGTGGATGCGAA
>NW_022158978.1:0-1814 GCF_000260195.1 Fusarium odoratissimum NRRL 54006
CCCCCCCGGGTCGACCGTCATATCTTGACCATCTCCGACAAGGTGACCCTTGCAAAATGGTTAGATTGAGCGCTTCTACCAACATTTAGCGGCTGACAGTAGGGTCTTTGATTGGCGACTTCCACATTGACTTTCTGATGCGTATTGTCGTTGTCGACAGGGATTTGATTGGTGACTTCCAGATTGAGTTCCTAATTTGAAGCATGGCTCCTGGCAGCAGGTGGGGTATTGATTTGGCTTCTCAACTTGGAAATGAGGCATTTTTCCTCCACGCCCCCGACTTAGACAACCACCTCAAACATCCACGCAATGCTATAACATGAGCGGCTCATCAATCCACCGGGGCTGCGGGAACCCACCCGTGGGATTCTTTAGTAAGTTTGATCCCAAGCTGGTCCCTGGCCATGACCGTGCCCGTCAACGCACCCATGAAGCTACCTGGATCAAACTTGCCGAGGCTGTGCCAAAGGACGAGAAGGACTGGCGCTTAGCGAGACATAAGCATGCCTTCAGCACCCCGGCGGATATGGTGAAGACATTAGAAGATCTCCTTGATGGTGAAAAGAAGTCTCAGCTTTACAAGACTGTCTACCTAGCAAGTCGTTACGTGATCCTTCGTGGCGGTTCCTCCCATAGGGAAGCGGTATACACTGAACTTCGAAAGTGCCTGGGCAATGAAGAACTTAAGGAGGAGATGTTAGACATATACATGAAGGCAGTGGTGATGTTCGTCAAAGTCCTCGATGACTTATTTTTGAAGGGCCTCTTGCACCGCGCTTTCGAACTTGTCCTTTACAGTAAGTTCTGTCCTTTATTGCTTTCATGTCAGATACGAGAAGGAAGTCGGGGGAAGAAAAAAAAGCAAACACTTCTTATTATTCTCTTCCTAACAATGCATGCCTTAGTACCGATACAAATATCACACCTGCGTCTTTACGGACCCAACCAAGAAAGATTTGTTACTTACCTCTCGATCCAGAAGCCTCCTGTCGAGATTCAAGGATCCCTGCTACTTTCCATTCCCTTCCTGGTCCACCGTTTGTTCCCAGAACTCAGGTAGGATCTACATAGCATGTTTATTTCGACGACTAACAATTCTCCACAGCCTTACCAGTATCCAGAATGCTTTTGGCACCACGATCCATAGTCCGGCTGAATATCGCATCTTCGAGAGGGCATTGCAAGGCCTAAACATGCTTCCTCGCCTTCCATCGCGGCCCATTGAAGTCTTGAACATACCCCAGAGTCTGCTATCGGACATACCAGAACTGGCGACAAAACTTCGTGGGTATAACCCCATGCTACCACTGTATGTTCCACCGAGCACCCAGATGCATTGCTGCCAATGGCCAGACGACAAAGATCGTCTAACAGGTGTATTGTGGGAAATCTTGGTAAGATTTATTCGTCTTTGCCTCTGATAATCTACTCACCCATCAGACCAGCCAAAACCTTCTTAACAAAGGGGACCATCGCCTCAGTAAACGATATGCAGTACATCACGATGAAGGACGTCTCCCCACTCCGGATAACCACGTCCAGGTTCTTATACCTGTAATTGACTCAACTGTCGCTGAATCCCAGGTTTCGCTGGATCCCGCTGTGCATGATAGAAAATGGAGACATCGATGGGAAGCTGGGCAATGGATCCTCATGCAGCCGGGCACATCTTTACTACCGGAACAACCGGTCGAATACTTAGCCTTGTTGTTCCTGATATCAAGTACCGACCCTGTTCGCAGAACGGTAGTCGGGCCATGATTGAGGTCAATGCTACCCAGGAAAGTTAGTTCACAATGTCTTAGCAGAGTAAA
>NW_022158979.1:0-1811 GCF_000260195.1 Fusarium odoratissimum NRRL 54006
AAAGCGCTGATTTCATCACATTTCACTTGTTCTTTCCGCATTTACCATGCTCCCATGACTTCAATAGGTTGACTGATGAGCAGTTCTCACGGTGGTTCGATGATATCTTCTATCCCGCTGTCCGTCAGGTCTACGATATCGATAGACTTCAGCACTTGCCAGCAAGTTATCGTCACGCATTGGCTACTTGCCGAGCTCCTCAGAGAGAGAATCGTCTGCTCGAGACCTCGAACTACCAGGCCCAACTACAGATGTCCTACTTTCTGTCACCGCAGGGTTTGCAGCAACTGTGGAACCATATTCTCACAGCAGTATGCCAACCGGGGTTGCAAGATTTTCGTGATCCAGAGCTATTAATTCAGGCAAAAGGCACTAAACTCTTGTTCAAATACCCAGATGCCCCGTCTGATCTACTGGCGGCAATGAACAGCTTTGAAGACAAACTACACGGCATTCTAGACTTCTCCCATATACGCAGCGACCGGCTGTACATTGATGTGGGTAAAGAGACCTGCCCAATGCCTGATGATGTTCCATCACCTGAACCTCAGACATACCTCTGGCGGCGCTGTTGCATCCGTCACCACCTCAGTCAGCTCTATGACGGGAATATTCCCAAGTCCGGCCAAAACTTTTACCATGAGTCAATGCTTCGAGATACTGGCGCTATGACTACGTTGACGCCTGTAAGGTCTCGACTCCGCCGTGGGGGTATTCTTTACGGCCAAATGTACAGTCTCGCCAAAGAGATCGTAGACGCTGCTCGCACATATCCATTTCAGAATCCAGATCTACGGCTTCTGGCGTTAGATCCACAGCTTCGCAATGGTATGCAAAGCATTGGTGGCAAGCCAGCTTCGGGCAAGAACGTCACTGATCGAGCGTACCTGGCCAGCAAGCGCCGTTGTCACTATGGCCTCACAGATTCTAAACAACGATCTTTCGGTGTCCGCGAAGAATACCGTATTTCGTGGACCTTGTTTCAAAGCGTTCTGGCAGTGCTGCGCTCTCTTACCCCAGAGGCCCGCTCCACCCAGCTACCAGGGCCTCCATCCTACCTGTGGGCAGTTCGCACTCCCATCTTTGTTGATTACGTCTGGCACAATATAAACAAGTTCACCACTGGGTTTGAGTTGATTCGAGCTCAACGTTCTGGGGGGCTAACGACATGGGAGCAAACCAAGATGATGGATATGTTTCTTCGATGTCTTCGGGTTGCAGTCGGAGGGCATGATTACTCCCGAGAAGGGGCGCTGTGGTGGAGCAAACGAGAGCTGCCGCAGCCAGCGGGCTTGCCACTAGTATACTACGGCCTTGGTTTTAGCCACACACTAGAGAAGTATGGCTACTGCTGGATTGAGCCTCGCATAGACTGGACTCTGTTAAAGTTTCTTCCAGATATTACTGGTTCAGTCTTATTTGGCAACGGCACTCTTCATCAACGATTTATGAAATATAATGGCCATGCCAGGCATTTCTTTGGCCTCAGTCGCTGGGCCGACTTGGGTCTTGAATGGCTGCGGCAGTATCCTGGGGAGAATATTATCAGCGATCAGATTGTGTCATGGCTTTGTCATATCTGTCTACAGCAGATGAGGGCTGACGTCCTCCATTCCATTCAAGGCGACCTCCGACCGCAAGCTTGCAAGACGATCCTAGACGATCATGTTCAGTTTTGTCGCAATGGCCTTTCAGCCACCCTAGTCAATGGTATGACCGCAGTATGGGGAAACCGTGTGAGAGTCAAGAGCCCTCAGGAAGTTGCCCAAGCATTATTCGGTTTGAATGATGGCTGGCTGCGGGACAATTGG
>NW_022158980.1:0-1806 GCF_000260195.1 Fusarium odoratissimum NRRL 54006
CCTTCTTCTCGAGCCGACAAGAGCACCATGGGCCCCCATCACGTAGGTTATGGGATTTGTCCCACCTCAGACATGCGATAACGCCTGTTATATTCCACTTAGATGTATCCTCGCGCAAAGCTACCTCTTGTACATCCGCCTTCAGAAACTTTCGTATTTCTTCGTAGGTACAACTCGCCTTGCGAGCCCGAACATCAGCAAGGAAATTCATGATAGCCTGGGGGTCTAATACTGTCCTTCCATCGAAAGGGACCGGATTGCCGCGATTGTCTAACACTCTGGGCCTTCCCCAGAGCCACGCATGCGCAAGAAGTGAGACCAGCAGTCGACGTCGAGCCCTACGCAGTCTCAGTTCTTCTTTTGAGTCTTCAGATCCTGGCGAGGAAAAGAGTTTGGCCATGAATAGAGAAACTTTCTGCGTACGCGCTTTAAAGGATCCTTCTGCAATCACTTCATGTGAGAAAGAGCCATCCTCGTTCAAGAATATTGTAGAATCATCAACCCATTCTTGACTCCGTTCGAGACTCTGCAGTGCATCAAGCTTTTTCAAAGCTGAATCCTTTATCGTTTGAGGTTCAAAGTAGATAGGCGCGCAGAGTCTTTTCCTGGAATGCATATTATCCGCGAAGAGTAGGGGCATAGAAAAGTGATAGAACGGGCCGTGTAAAGTAACGAGAAGGATTAAGTTAAACGCAGTTTGCAATCTGACCCTTAAGCTATTTATGACCTACAAGTCAGTCAGCCGGTATAGCTTTACACGCCCTCAGAAACGCCCAATCTGCACCGCGCCTGGGCCGGTTTTGGACCCTTTTGGCGGAGATCTAATGAAGGATTATTGACGCCGGGCCCGGACCACAATGTATCTTAGGCGAATACAAAAGCGTTAAAGTTATCGTGACCGTAAGCGACCGTTTTGGTTGACGGGAAGCGACAGCGGCAACAATATGTTGGATAGGTGCTCTGACAGCAGCTGTGAGCAGGGATACAATAAGATTAGATGCCGACTTAGCAACCTCTTGAAGGGGTAGACTTTCACAGACGCATGAAGCTGATTACAGCTCCACTTGTGAAATAAATGCATCTATTACATTATACTTGGTTATTAGGTCACTGTGACAGCGCTTCAAGATTCTTCAATACCCTCAGCCCGGCCAACTAGATGCCAAGACGTGAAACTGGGTCGAGTGGCTCCACTTCAGATCAGGAACTTGCAGGTCGCAGGGATGAATAAATGCACGCCGATGTGGCAAGCAGTATTGTCGACCTAATACGGGTTATGTTAATTTCGAGAAGAAAAAAGGACAAACAGCTTATCATCAGAGGAAACCAACCTATGTAGTGCTCCAATTGCGTAGAATTTAACAAGAGCCAGCCTCACTAGCTACACAAGAGAACGTATAAGCAACAATACTCATATATCGATTCTAAATATCTGATATTCCCTAATCTAAAAGTAGAATAAAGCATTTTTCATAATAACTTATTTTTCTTCCACAGGATTAAGAATCGTAGCCAAGCTCATTCGCCAATCTCTCTTCTGAAAGTCTTTAGAATGTAAACTGCACTGAGTCGAATATGCTTCACTCTGTCTTCCTGAGCAAGGCAGAAATGATACAGGGCGGCCTAAGGGTGATGTCCCCGAGAACGAAGACCGTTCTATGTGGCGAATCCTAACTTGGTAAGTAACTCCCTATTACAATATGAAGAGACAAAAGGGAAGCAATACAGTACCGGTTCTGAAGCGGATTATCTATGTGACCTCGAAGCTTTTGACGTTCGCAACTAAGACCCTCGTCGGCCATTTCA
>NW_022158981.1:0-1797 GCF_000260195.1 Fusarium odoratissimum NRRL 54006
TGATAATAAGATGGAAAACCCGGAGAACAGATATCCAAACTAGACTTGGACTTGACGCTGGCAACTCGGGACCATAATGGCTGAATAGCAGCAAGCTATTTATTTAAAAAGCGGGGTATTATTGAAGTTCTTGGAGAGATGGTCGTTATTTCGTTACCATGTTACTAGTGATGATAGTAAGATAGCATTTCGACACTTTAGTGCGGTCAGAAATATTTCAATCTTGGGGAAATGAATCTACTATGTTTACTGAACCTTCTCTAGCCTCTTGCCTGTCGACCGCAAATCGTTAACAGGGGCGTAGCTATGCCTTGTGTATGGTGTTTTCTAATATCCTAGTCAATTGTTCGATCTTAGCGTCTCCCTTTCTGAGGATGTTATAAAGTTGTACAATAGAATCGCATAGTCCCAATGCTGCTGCTTGCTCCTCTACATCCTCTCGTTGCTCTATGGATACCTTCACAACGTCCTGGGCTTCTTTGACTGATCTTCGATAAGGTCTCATAATTCCTCCTGTGCGGTGATTGGAGAAATGCTCCTGAATACAGCTCTTTACAGCATCCTGTGCCACTTTGACGTTGTTTTCTGCAAGTATAGCCTCAAAAACCTTCGATTCTGCTGTAGCAGTGCGAACCTTTGCGTCCTCTTGAACCTTTTGCAATTCCCCAATCTCTTCTAGACGTAGAGCCAGTGTAATAATATTGGCCAAGCGCAATACGCTGTCATTTCTTCCTTTCTCCTCTTCCTCAGATACAGTCGATGGTATGACTATGGCTAGTTGATTGGTTTTCTGGAACCTTTTAATGGTCTCACTACCCCTCCTATAGCGCGTATTTGGTGTCTGCGGGGACGTTGTGCCGCTTTTCGGGGATGATATTCCCCTAATATTTCTTAAGGAATGGCGAGGTCGCTTGGTGGCCTTAGGCGAATACTGATCAACAATATTTTCACAAAGGCTATCAGCAGGGTTGATACTATTTACCCCGTTATTTGATGGTGATGTCTCAGGTGAGTATTCCTCAATACTATCATTGATGACCTTTCTGCTATGTCCTCGGGTTCTATACATCCTAGACATTTCAAGTTATAAGAGGGTTTTTAAATTTTAACTATTAGAAATTAGTTACTTTTCCTAAGGTTTTAACTAGCCTTCAAGCCTTTAGCCTTTACTTCTAATACCTCTATCTATACCTTCCATAAAGTCGAGCAAAGTCCGTCAACTAACATCCTTATTATTCTAGCTCTTTAATAGTAATAATACTATTATTAGCTATTTGATACTATAAAGTCTCCAAGGTACTTATATTTTATGCTTTTATAAATAGAGATTTAATAAATAATTTATAACTAGGCTGAAGTATGAAATCTATAATTATGTATTTATGTACTTTATACAAGCCTTAATTACTTATATAGCATTTAGTATTCACTTTATCATTTCAACCTATTAAAGGTAGGAAATACAGTAAACATAAGGAACTTGAATTATTATAGTATAGCCTATATTTAAAAATATTTATATTTGTGATATTTCTTACGTTATAAATAGTATCATTATGTAACGTGCATGATAAGCGAGTGCTCCAGACAAGCGAGTGCTCCAAAAATCCCTCAACCTACACTATCACTATTCAATTAGATATTTCTCAACAACCTAATATGCCACAGTCTTCAAATAAAGCTAAGATTATTCTTGCCCTTTAGGCCCTCCAGAATGACCCAAAATTAAGTCTTCGAAAGGCCGCAGCTATATATCATGTTGACCGCTTTGCCTTACGTCGCCGCCAGCGAGGCATT
>NW_022158982.1:0-1726 GCF_000260195.1 Fusarium odoratissimum NRRL 54006
GGCGCTAGTTTCTTCTTCAAGAGAGGAGAGATTGACCGAGGTAACCTGGCCAAATTTGTGCCTACCCTAGCCCGTCAGCTGGCCTGGAGCATGTCGGGAGTTGCACTGTTCGTCAAGAAAGCAATCGATGCCGATCCCGACATAGTCGGCAAGGCCGTGAGAGAACAGTTCGAAAAGCTTATTCGAGAACCACTGTCAAAAGCAGCAGCAATGCCATCCACTCCATTTTCGGTCGTAATGATCATTGATGCTCTGGACGAGTGCGAGCGGGAGGCCGATGTTAGGTCGCTGGTCAACATTCTCTCGCAAACACAAATTCACCGCCCTCGCCTTAAGGTTTTGTTAACCAGCAGGCCGGAACTTCCAGTTCGGCTGGGGTTCGGCGAGATTCAAGGCACCTACAAATATTTTGTTCTGCACGAAATACCTGTGCAAACTGTTGAGCACGACATATCGGCTTTTCTCGCTCATGAGTTTCGAAAGATTCGAGATAGCTTCAACATGACCGTGGGGGATGAGCGAAAGCTACCATCCGATTGGCCAGGGCAGCAAACGTTGCAAGACCTGACGCAGATGGCTGTGCCACTCTTCATCTTCGCGATGACCATTTGTCGGTTCATCAGCGACCGCAGATGGAATCCTCAAACACGGTTGCAAAAGGTGCTAGACCAAGGAAACAAGAGTCAGGGGTCTCAACTTGACCAAACCTATGGGCCGATCTTGCGCTCACAAATAACCGAAGTCTCGCAAGCTGACAGAGAGGAGATCATCAAAGACTTTAGGGAAATCGTTGGCAGTATCGTTACCCTTGCAAGTCCTCTGTCCGTAACGGCCCTATCGCGACTGCTTGACGTCTCGCCTGATGTTGTGGATGAAAGGTTGGAAGTACTCCATTCAGTTTTGAGCATCCCGCTCAAACGTACATTGCCCGTGCGGTTGCTGCATTTGTCATTTCGAGATTATCTTGTCACGGAGAAGAGTGACTTCTGGGTGGATGAGAGACTCACTCACCGGAACCTGGCAAAACACTGTTTACGACTTATGCGAGGGGCTCTGCGTGAGAACATATGCGGCCTGTCTTTCCCAGGTATGCGTCGATCTGTGGTGGCTGGTGCACGACTCGAGGAAGGCATACCCCCACAGCTTCAATATGCATGTATGTACTGGGTCCATCATCAGACCAAGGTCGATTTTAAGCCGAATGACAGCCACGAGGTTTACGATTTTCTGAAAATACACTTTCTTCATTGGGTAGAGGCGCTGAGCATGATGGGCCGAGCCGGAGAAAGCCTTGACTCAATCAGGTCGTTGATTGATTGGCTAGAGGCAAGCCATTTCCATAGCTTGAAGTTTGGGCCGCCGCTGAGTTTTGTTAGGACCGAAGCGATTCGAGCCTATTCAGGTTTCTGGCTGATGCCGTTCGATTCCTTCAGGGGCATCTCTCTGTGATAAATGAAGCACCGTTGCAGATTTATTCTTCTGCCCTGGCTTTCGCCCCGAAGAGGAGCATCATCCGAAAAACATTCAGAAATTGCATCCCAGCATGGTTAAGTGTTTGGCCACAGGTCATAGAAGACTGGGACGCGTGCTTGTGGACGCTAGAAGGTCATAGCGCAGGGACCACCTCAGTAGTGTTCTCACACGACTCGACGATGGTGGCTTCGGCCTCTGAGGACAAGACGGTACGGATCTGGGATGCAAAGACAGGAAAGTGTGAACGTATACT
>NW_022158983.1:0-1783 GCF_000260195.1 Fusarium odoratissimum NRRL 54006
GTGGTGTATCATGAGTCAATATCCTTTTTAAAGTTAGAATCAGTGTTCCTGGTCTAGCACTATTAGGACCGAAGGGTATCATGGGGTTGTAGGTTCCTATCCTGCCGCCTCGTACTAGAACGTTTGCTTCAATATGGCCAGCCTGTTGGATCGTCGAAGCTCTGTGAAATCTGAACTTATTTAAGTGGATCGCTCTTCCTGATAAGACTAGTATCTGTGAAGTGCTGCGGTAGGCAAGGGCCCGGAATGCTCCAAAATACGGAAGGTCTCTGGGTAGTGGAACATGTTGATGCTTGATGGTGAGCATAGCCATGAGGCTACTCAAGGATTCAAACCAAACAACTTGTTGGTGGGCACTTGGCCAGGGAGAGGATATAACATACATCCAAGGACCGCAAAGGATGTGTAAACAGAAATTTCAAAACCCAATCAATGAACTGTTAAAGAAATTTCAGATTTCTTTTCAAAGCATTGACATATCGTGGCTCACTTTCAGTTCCTTTTGAAATGGCTTATGACTCGTCGGGGCAGTATTCGCAGTCTATGTATCCACACTCCAACACTCTTCAGACTCCAGCATCAAGCCTACTCCCACCATCCTATTTGGACTCTGTCGCCAACGATCCAGCATCTGTATCTCAGGACTTCACATGCACAGCGTTCTGGCCGAGGTCGGATCTTTCTACGCCCTCCGTTGACCATCCTTTCCCTGCATATCCAAATCATAGTTCAGTACCGGATCCCCACCTATACTACTGGCCCTTCTGGAACCCTTGGAACCCTTGGGATGCCAATTACTGGTTTCCCGACCCCCAAGAGTATCCCAGCAGCTATTTTCTTCCTCACCAGACGGTTTGGGAAACAACTCCATTTGCGTCCACCCAGGATACCTTACAACAACAATCCAGCTTACCATATCTACTCGAAGGCACTGGTTTTGGCACGGGGACCATTGACCTGAGCTTCCTGCCGCCCGACGAAAGATATATTGTTGATTTGAGGCGGAAAAACATGAAGTGGAAGTCTATTCAAGTCGGGTACGCAAAATACTGGAAACCCATGACTATATCTGGACTGGCGATGAAACTAGGCAGGATTCGAAAAAGGAATAAGTGCCTGGAGCATATAATACCAGTGAAGCCTCATAAAAGATTAAGAGCTTCATCCACAAGTTGTGCAATTAGTAGCCCTTGATAAGAGAACGGCCAAGCAAGCCCGTTTCACTCATCGATGGATATACTACTGCACCTGCAACGAATCAATTGGTAATGGACCAAGTATATTGAGACTTAAACGGCAGCGGGGCGAAGGGAATTGTTTGTAACGTGTAATATGAATCCGACAAAATCATTGGAGCTAGTAGGATATAACCTGAGAATTTCCGTCCCTTTCAGACGTTGTAATTGAGGAGTTGAATAATTGAGGACGGATGCGATCAGCCTTTACCTTAACCTTTTGTCCTTGAGATTGGATTTTGCCATTGAACAGAAGCCTGGCAGAGAGACACTTTGGAGCAGCGAAATATCCTAATTCATACAATACCACTTCTTCCAACCCCGCTTCTGGCTGTCACTTCTGAAAGTTTATTTAAAGCACAAGCGAAAGCATTGTCACGGCGAGCTCCGTAATGAACGCTACAAGCTCAGTATCGAAGAAAGAATGCTTAATGACTCATAGAAACTAGGATAGCACCTAGCAGCAAACGGGTTCAAGATTAAACACAGAGATAATAGGCTAACCATGGCCATACTCTACATGACGCATAGAAATAATCGTACCAATT
>NW_022158984.1:0-1782 GCF_000260195.1 Fusarium odoratissimum NRRL 54006
CCCTTCCCTGAAATCTTGTCTTTCGGAGCGAACAAGTGATCTGTTGATGTTGTCCTCTTGGTGAGTTCCTCCCATATACTATCTATACAGAGACCGACCGTGCTTTTATACCTTCCTGACCGTGTACCCGTTACCGCAACAGTGCGGATGTGACCAATATTTATGCGCCATATGTTCTCTGTGCTTAACATCATTCTGAACTTCGACTAAATGCGCAGGCTGCAGGCCCGTTTGATCGAGTTGACAGTATGTCACCGCATCAGTCTCAAAATTGCCAACAGCCTCGCCGTGTTAGTCCTGTGCTGGTTTTATGTACCTTCGGGTCGATTGTTTAAGATGCAGTGCCGGAGGATTCGATACACAAAACGTCGTTTGTGGCCTGTTGCGCCTAAAGGCGAGACGGAAGCTACAGCTACAGCTAATATCAGTCTTCGAAACGCATCGCGTACCGAACCCCTAAAGACTACAAGGAGTACGTGGACTTCCGCCGGTAGGCGATTGAGAAACAATACAAGCACCGCAAACCTTCCGAGACCGAGTTGATCGACAGGAATGACTATTGCTACTACTGCGTACCGAGAACAAGATGCTTGAAGAGAAACCAGGATGATTCTTCTCTACGATAGTGGCATTGAAGAAAATCATAGATGATTCCATTCCCAAGTCCTGGAGAGAGGCACGCAAGCGTTACAACTACGAGATGTGGTGAGGCATGTTTCAGGTCGTGCCTTGTTGGTAATTGTCGCTATCAATGATCTGTTTCTTTAACAGTGCGATGTCACAACTGCATTCCTGAGCTCCAAAACACACAAAGAAATCTACCTTGTTCATCCCTACGGTTTTGAGGATGGAACGAAGAGAGTTTGTACGCTGCAGATAGCTCTGTATGGACTCGCAGCATCGCCAGTGTGGCGGTTCAAGATGGCAACGGATCTGCTCCGTGGAATTGGTTTTGAACAAATTGATGCAAAAGTTTGCATCTTCATACGCAACGACAGCACGTGCGATACTTATTCTCTATGTTAGCGCTATGGGGTATGGCAGCTCCTACTCTGGAACACGCCGATGCAGTCATGGAAGAAATCTCTACTCTGTTTGAAGTCAACAGGATGGGAGATACGGAGGACTTTTTGGGTCTTCAGATTGTGGGAGATTGTAAGAACAGAAGGGTCTACATCTATCAAGAACGGTATACAGAAAAGATCCGACACAGTTTTACAGACGGCAAGGTCAATCCAGTCAACACACCATGGCCATCATAATTGGATATACCGGAAGACTGGAAGACGAAAGAATCAGTGATGAAGCTGAATAATTGACTTCAACAAACCGGATGCCTCAACTACCTGTCAATGGACACACGATCTGACATTTTGTGTATGGTCCAAAAGCTCACTGGAGCAAACAGCAGTCCCGCGGAGGAACACCATGGGATAATGAAGCATTTATTTCGTCATCTTCCAAGAATCAAGACGTACGCTCTGTATTGGAAACACGCTGAAGCGCGCTACGATTCCGCAGATGATGCCGCTGCTGTAGTATACTGACTCACGGGATGCAAGGGAAACAGTTCTCAACAAGTGCAACGAGGCGCTCGTCACATCTATATACGCTATGAACGTCAAGCGCGTACCAGAGTCCACTTTCGCCGCGCTGGGCTCGCTATTGATGAGTATGTGGCGCAATATATGAGTGAATAAACCTTTTATGTACTTCTATGTGTTCTTTGCGATGCTATTGTGCCAGACCTCAAAAACCTGTGACTCCCTAAAGCGTAGAATA
>NW_022158985.1:0-1770 GCF_000260195.1 Fusarium odoratissimum NRRL 54006
AAAAAAAAAAAAAAAAAAAAAAAAAAAAAAAAAGAAAAAAGAAAAGAGGCACATCTTATGTCCTGACCTCTGAAGATTTGGAGACTGGCCAAGCTAGCCTAGAAAGTTTTAAAATAACTGAAAAGGCCCTAGTTAGTACTACATAACTTTTACTAAGATTTGGATATTTCTATATCAAGCGAAATGTCTTAAAAGGAGCGTAATCTATATATATGCGAGCGAGTGTTGCTGAGACCATGGGCTCCTTATGGTTTTATGACATGACTGATTATTATGTCATGAATCAAAAATAAGGGTACCTGCTGGATTTATGGTTTTATTCACTTTTCCAGTCTTGACCTGTCAGTTGTAGCTTCCAGCTCTTTGTCGATAGTCAATGCCTACTTGGCATTTGAAGGTTTTGAGACAACAGACTTCCTGGGTGCGGGCTGGCCTCTTCGTGGGTCCCTAACTCATGAGAACTAACAGTATCGTCGCAGACACGTTCGCCGCTTCAAGTCCCTGCGGTAGAGAGTTAGCATGTTAAGATCTGGGGTCTCGAAGTTCGTCATGGATGCGCAGGAGGGCACGCCGCCACATGATTCAGCCAGCTGGTTCAAGGTTAGAAAGGATTCTGGGGTTTGTCCTTTATCTTTACCTCATTGGCGTAGGAGCGATGGTGACACTGACGGTTAGATTTTCAAATACTACGGCCACTTATAGGTCATTCGTCAGTCCAGCCTTCCAAGATAGGACTTGTACTTGTCGCTTTGGCCTCGCGAAGCGTACATTGGACTCTTTTTGTACTGATACAGAAGGGTCTGCCCAGAGATTCTTCCCTCATCTCCTAGGTCGATGGTGTTGCTTTGTCAGGAATACTATCGGCCCTTTATGTTCATCTAGCGACTCCACCCTTAGCCGTAGTAAAGTTGAGTTATGTCGAAACTCTGCGGCGTCCTTTGTTTCCCGACAATGCCCTGTTGGTTGTTGTCAGCTTTTGAGAAGAAAGATAGATAGTAAACTTAGTAAAGCCACGGAACAGAGCTTCATTACTCGGCATCTTGTCCCCCTTAGGAAAGTTGTGCTAATCGGGAGTGCCGCTATGAGTTTCAGCCTTAAGAAGAACTTAAGCTGCCCAAGTTTGTTGGCCAGATTATGGCTCTTGTCATTCGTAGCTCTAGAAACTTCAAACAGTATCTCGACATCCTTGAATGATGGGAGGAAATGTGTACGGTATCGATGGATAGCGATGAAAGATTGGGCTATTTATCCAATTGCATAGACATGACATTACGCAAGCACAAGGGTTGTCGTCGAAGGGCCGCTGGCGAATGTGTTTCCCAAAAGTGCAGCTTTGTTGGCTGTTGGTAAGGATATTAAGGTCCCAACACCCATAGCATGGAGATCGTCCAACTTCCAACAAGAAATACTGGTCTCACTCCGAAGTGGAAGGATCGACCTTCCCAAAATACAGTCGATATGGTAGAGAGTGACAGGGAGAACATGGTCAGGAAAAGAGCGAAGATGAGGAAGGCAGTGATTATCAAGCGGCTGGCTGACTGTCGATGTCAAAGATCTCTGGTTGTTCTTTTCTTTTCGACGTTTGGCTCCATTTCACTCATTTATCTTGCATCCTGTTAGCGTAGTGCGACAACTGGAGGTTGGAGACAAAGCTATTAAGATTAAATCATCATCGTACTCACTGATGATTTAGTTTCCTGCCGCGGGTTATTACCATGGCCCTTATGCCTTGGTTACCTAAACCCGATCATATTCTACTTAGACGAATTT
>NW_022158986.1:0-1758 GCF_000260195.1 Fusarium odoratissimum NRRL 54006
CATTGCAAACACTACGCCACGGCGATGGCGCCTGCATCTGCTCTTCATCGTCACCAATCATCTCTCGAAAGCATCATTGATTTCTCTGCACAGCCTCCCTTAGGACCTGGTCTACGCCTCTCAGCCAGCCGTCGATTCTACCAGATAGTCAATCATTTCGATGCTTCTGGCAGCGGCAACAACGGTGAATACGACCGTATAAAACTTGTCCGCCTCACCTACGAATATGCGCGATCTGAAGAATCCAAGGGCAAGTTCCTGAGTGCGTTCTTCCAGTCGGCGGCTCTTCCCATGGATGGGGAGGAGGCCATCGATTTGGGCGATGCAGACCTGGAGGCCGAGCTCCGCACTTCCCTGTTCAACTTCGCCGAGTATCTGTTTGACAATTTCTTTTTGCCATGTATGGTCTTCTGACTTTTCTTCGTCTGCCGTTTATCTCTAACCATCTTTGCTCTCACAGTGAAGGCTTCTACTAAGAAGACTCCCCAACCTTCGCCTGCAACCCATTCCGCAGTCCAAAGAACCCAGTCAGAAGGGCAAAATTTTGCCGGAACGCCAGAACGGGTGTCAGCTCTCCGCGGTGCCTGTCTGGTCCGCGATCGCCATCGTTGCGTCATATCGCGCCGGTTTGACCAGAACGAGGCATTTAAACGCATGAGCAGATATGGTGATGAGGCTCGGGACGACGATGGAATCTCTCTTGCAGGGGAAGCTTTTGACGCTCTCGAGGTGGCACATATCCTGCCACATTCACTTACACAGGTCAACGCAAGCTTACAATTAGTATGAACTCTCACTTGACTAAACTCCCTCCTTGCTAAGTACTTTCCTCTAGGACCCTTCCAAGGAAGCTGCACTAGCGATTCTCAATATGTTCGACAGCGGTGCTGCATTCCTAGTTGAAGGCACCGATATTGATCGACCTCGCAATGCCATGACCCTAACACATAGCCTACATATGTGGTTCGGCGACTTCCGAATCTTTTTCGAGTCCATTGACCAGCAAGCACATACCTATCGAATCAACACCTTCCTCCCACCGGGGCTCTTGGGGGGCCTCCTCCCTGTCACTCGAACACTCCATCTCACAGAAACCCGAAGTATAGACCCTCCTTCGCCTCGCCTACTCGCCATCCACAGTGCGATTGCCCATATTCTGCACCTCTCTGCAGCAGGGGACTACATCGATAAAATGCTGCAAGATATGGAGGAAAATGGCGTTCGGGAGGATGGTTCTACTGAGCTGGATCGTTTGGTAAAGCTTCGACTGAATGGATGGTCAGTCAGCGAAGTCAGTGGCTAGACTCAAGGGTTAAGCTATAACACCTTTAGTCTCCCCTACATCCTTATTGTCCGTCCCATTTTCACTGCAACTGGAAATTCTACATCTCTGATTGACTTACACCCCTATTCCTGTATCCTCTTCGCAGTCTACCCAACCGATGAACTTAGAGTTTATCGCTTTCAGGGATTACTCTTTCCCCCAATCAAAAATCATAAAATTACTACAGCTAGATAGAGACGAATACCAGAACGAGAATAATAGGTGAAGTCTGGTAAAAATAGGTTAGCCTACTTACTTAGCAGGGAACTAGCTAGTATTCTTAAGAAATAAGCACTATGGGAGACATCGGATATTAGGCTGGAATTGAACATCGAAGGTATTAAGATTGATTATTATCCTCTCCCCTCCCTTCCCTGGCATGTTTCCAGGTTTTCGCTGAAATGAACGGGATTTTATCCGGTTTCATATAATTA
>NW_022158987.1:0-1747 GCF_000260195.1 Fusarium odoratissimum NRRL 54006
CTCTTCTGATTGGGATTACCTGGAGAAAACGCACGCGTTTCTCCAACCATTCACGTCTACGACCTTGTGGGCTCAAGGCGTGACGGCGACGCTCTCGCAAAACCTCATGATCATGGATATATTACTTCGCCACTACGAACAGAAGAAGGTATCATCTCAGCTTTCGCCTAACTCAACCAACTAGTTTCTGATCCTCTCTTTAGGAGCTCTATGAAGCTGAGGAGACACATGATCCTCTCATGTTGCACTCTATTGATATGGGCTGGTTCGTACTCGATAAGTACTATGCTTTATCCGGGGAGTCCCCTATCTACGTAACTGCCCTTCTCCTTGATCCGTCGAAGCGAGCGCGATACCTTGAAATAAACTGGAAGGGTGAATGGGCTGAGGCTGCCATTAGGCACGCACTTTCGATATGGGAGGAAGAATACAAGATGGCGCCCACCCTCGGACCTGCCCAGGCGCTGAGCGAAACGGTTAGGTCGCAGCAAGGGCATTAAAACTAACTTGATCGGCTTCTGAACGAGATTATGGTCGCTGAGGACATAACCAGAGACGTAGATGACTTTGAAAACTTTATCCACAACCAGCCGATAAAGATCGAAGGCTGTCCTCTGGTCTGGTGGTGTCAGAGGGATCAGGTTCGGACATATCCGCGTCTCAGCCGCATGGCCATTGACATATTATCTGTGCCGCCTGGCTGTGCTGACCCCGAGTCTGCAGTTAGTGGAGGAAGACGCACATTATCATGGGATCGGGAAAGGATATCAGGTGTTAATCTGGAGAAGGTTGAATGCATCGGTAACTGGCTGCGTGAACTACTCATTATACCATCATCATGTGGTGGTAGAGGGCTTGTTGTGGACGGTGAAATAAACGGCAGGATTCATCTTGATTCGGATGATGATCTAGATTAGAATTGAATGAAATATTTACCTTTAAGCTTAGACATATCTGTCGTCATATCATCTCTGCTAAAGCTGCTAAAACTCCTAGACTAATATCATCTCTGCTATCCTGCTAAGCCGATATCATATCAGGATAGGCGAGTCTGCACTGCACTGAACCACATAAAAATCAATATCTCTGGCCGGTGAACTTACGAAGCGGTGAAGACCTCCGAGAACATGGGTGTTATCCAAGCTAACCACTCCGACAGTCCCTCCTAAGGACCATGTTGCTGTAGCCTACCCAGTGCATTCGGCGTTGCCAAACTACTGCTCCCTCCGCCAAACACTCCCGTGAACGGATCAATTCCGCCCATGTTGAAACCGGGATCATGACCCATATCTGGAGGCTCCATGTTGAATGGCATGCACCACGCGGATGATGCTTCCGGTCCGTTTAATCCTGGCCCATCAGCCATATCTGCACTTTGCCCATGCATGCCTACCTTGACATTCGACCGCCGACCTTGCAAGCCTCCATCTGGCTGAGCGCCTGAAGCGACGGTATCCCAATCAAGGCCGCTCATCATATCCTGGCCACCACCCAGGCCGGCACTAGCATCCATTGAGTATCCGCCATAGACAAGCTGACGATCAAGCGGGTCGATGTTTCCATTCGAACCCTGCCCAAAGTTCATTACGAGCAGTTCGGGTGGGAAAAAAGTGGGCGTGTGAGCGTGGTAAGCAAATGCAGTCATGTTGGCCCAGTGATCGGAATGGTCTGGTATGAGTTGGTATTGGTATGGTAAATACCGCCAAGACTTGGTATGGTTTGAGGAAATCTAAATACCATGGTATTA
>NW_022158988.1:0-1747 GCF_000260195.1 Fusarium odoratissimum NRRL 54006
TTTGCGCCTGACAATCTATGTCAAGACTGCCCCAACATTCCTTTCTCAATCCCATACCTCGACATGTCAGACATGATGGCTAAGGCCGAACGGCGCAAACTGCTACGAGAACAAAAGGAGGTGCCGGAGCCCTCAATCCGCGTTGTTAATAAGCGACGCTATTCAGAAAGCTCAGAGGACCGGATGGCGGAAGACGATGAGAATCGATACTCCGATGAGGCAGACGATGCAAATGACAAGGAGGATCGTGACGACGGAGCTTACAAGCCCCCCAAGAATCTTGAAAACATGACTTTTGAGCCTCGCAAGAAGCGTGCTCAAGGGGCGAGCCGGGGCGATTGTTCTTGATTTTTTGGATTGCACAGGTATTCTGGACAGATCATGAGTTGTAGATGATTAGCAAGGGAGTTGGATGATACCCTACCCAAGAATTATCAGCAGAAACGTTGCGTTTCCTGTTTTTGACCACTCACCGTCTAGTATCTTCGCCCCATATTTACATATACTTAGTCATACTGGCCAGCTCCTCTCTTAATTGGCAACATAGCCATCCTACTTCACTCCCGGCAAAGCTGCAGAAGCTCAAAAGGCTCAGCCTTTATTCCAATTTGCCGGAAGTAGCTATTATATGTACTAAATGCGGTTTTGCTTTGAGTCCTAAACGTGCATCGGGGCATCTGGGCAAAAAGCACGGCATTGCTAGATCTGCTCGGCATGGCCTTAAGCCCCTCCTATCCTCGTTGAACCTCCTAAATCCAGACACCTTGGCCCCCAAACCTAATGGATCACGGCCTCACCCGTACTTTACATTACAGAAGGGATCTTCATGTAGGCACTGCATCATGGTGTCGTTGTATTGCGACGCGTAATCAAGCGTCAGTCAGAAACTCAAACCTACCCCCGGCTAGTGACTGTAGTATATTCAACTCTACTCCCAGTCAAAAATGAATTCTGCCCCATGCGATGTGGGGCAAATCAATTAATTCTACGAGAGTTGATTTTGGACTGTAAGACCAGGTGTAAAAGAGCGATTGTAGTCGCTGAGATCGATGGATGAAAATCGGTCGTAGATAGACACATATGTGAGAATAAACAGGGGTAGGCGACAGTTTGGGGCACACGACAATTAAGAATAGGAGAGTAGGGGGTGGGATCGATTGGCCATCATCACCAACTGTTGTCCGTTTGTTGACCGTTTGGATAGCGCCCTTGCTGTTCGCCAAGTCGTATTTGAGCGTGACGTTAGTCGGCAGGTTAGGACTGCTGTACAGAGTGCACGACCCCTTGCCACCATCTTCCGGCATACAGGTATGCTTCCACACCCAGCTCATGCACTTATTGGGTTCCTCTAGGCACTTGGCGGCGCAGTCGCAAGCTGTCTTGAAGCCGTCCTTGAAGAAGAAGTGTTGCTCTGTGACGACGCCTGTCATGTCGATACCCTGGTAGTACCGGACGCAGCCGCCCTCACGATTGGGCGACTGGAGGTTGGGGAAGCGGTCCTTGGTGATCTTGCCCTTGCAGATCGCCCAGTCCGAGTAGCGGTCAAAGTTTGGGAAGATATCGCCGTCTGAGTCGCGATGGCCACAGGAGCTGAGGGGAGTCGCCAAGGTGGAGGAGGCAAGGAGGACAGCGGTGGTAAAATGCAAAGAGTATCCAGAGGTGATTCGGGGTTATCCAGAATCATCGACGCATCTTCCTCTGAGTACTACCCTATACCCAACGACGCCATACGATCTCGTTAACTCCA
>NW_022158989.1:0-1739 GCF_000260195.1 Fusarium odoratissimum NRRL 54006
AATGCAACTGTGACGGCTCCTAGGTAGAAATTTAACGCCTGTTCTCCTACTACAAGGCTACCCCAGTATTGTCTTTGCATTTCAGTCAGTCATTTCATTTGGGTGCAATTGACATTGTTCTCATTAGTTAAGATGAGTGGGGTAGTGAAAATGTGGACGGGTCTTAGTGTGATGAGCTTGGCATTATTAGGGGTTGTGTGCATGTTTTTCACAGCTTTTCGGGTTCGGCCAGAGTGGTTTGTTACGCCACAGGCCTGTGATTTCCAAGGTCAATGCCACCGAACTTTTATTGTCAAATTCCTTTTTCCGTCTCCTTATCGCTAGTTAGAGTACACTAGCAATGAATATCATACATGTTATATATAAATGTCCGATTCTGGCCCAGTCCATCGCCCAACGCAGATCTAATCAAGCTTCCGGGACATCATGATTATGCGCATCAACACACAGAATACCAAGATGCCATGGGACCCCTATCTGACTCCGATTAATAGTCCTACGAATATCTTCCCAAGTGTCTGGAACAATCAAGGCACTGATCAAGAGCTACCATGCCAATATAGTAACGGAGAAGACTTCCCTGCCTTTGATGCGCCTTCCCAGCCAGTCATTGAGAGCCAACAAGCTATCTTTGGGCCACACGAGTTACCGGACTTACCCCAACTACCAGTCCAGCCCTTGATGTCTCCTGCTGATCTTACGCACCATTCCAAGGTTGCTGGATATGATTCTCCTACAAGCCATCTATTCGCAAGTCCAATTTGGCCTCCAGATGAAAATGTTTATACGGGAAGTCCCGAATTTTTGAATGCGGCCAATGAAGTCAACATCGCTTCTAGTTGGGGTCTTATGGATGGCTTGGAGTCGTGCGATGAATCATTTTCACAAATCAGGGAAATTTGCGGCACAAGCAAGAAGATGCCAATCTTGCAGCATGCGAGAACGAGGTCGCTCACAAGGCGGAAAGAAAAGCCTAACATCGAGCCATCAGTCGCCTTTGGGAGGAATATGAACAGATGCGGCTTCCGAGGGTGCGGTCGAGTATACCAAAGAATCGAGCATCTGAAACGTCATGTCAACATGTGAGTGGGCCTCGAGCGTCAGACTTTCCTCTACACGCATGTTTGCTTCGAGTCGTGATGCTGAGAAATCCTATATTAGCGATCATAGCGAGTATCCCGTAACTTTCTCTTGCGAGTTTTGTGGGAAAAGTGATTTCAGGCGCGTTGACAACCTGAGGATCCATCGAAAGCTGCACGCACGTCAGCCAAGCCGCCACGCTAGAGTGCAATTTGTTCCTGAAGCAGCAGTGATTCTTGAAGAGGAGATGCGAATTAAGGAGGCGAGGTGACTGCCGTCAACTACTCGTATGAGATAGAGGTCTGATCATCCATGTATTTGATAGGTGAAGCAGCGACGTTTCACAGCACTGCTAAACGTTCCCGTGATCTCGTCAATCTCGCATGCATACCGGCCAACGATGGGAGAGGTTCGGGGGGGATAGGTAGCTGGGTCGAGTAATGTTGAGAAGATACACTTCCATCCTTCTCAATATCGTTACGCTTCTAGAGAGCCGCATGTATTAAAGAATATGGGAGCAGACAGTTGATGAAATTGCTATCGTCAGCACTTCTTTTTTGCATTAATCCCCTGTTTCTGTAATTTGTAGAATATTCTCTCCTTTTTACCTGTCTTTAATCAAGTTTAGATGCTATATTACTTTTATCCCTCTTGTAAAA
>NW_022158990.1:0-1728 GCF_000260195.1 Fusarium odoratissimum NRRL 54006
ACCAGGGGGTCTACGAACTGATCCCATATCTCGAGTTCATCATGCATGACCGACCAAGCACAATGCGCAACATCCTTTTAGGATTGGAACATGATCCTCAACTTACAGTAGGCTGTTGGAGCCAACGAGAGGGCTTATTCATAGGAAAACGGGTTCCTTTTCGACAGCGCCGGCAAGCTGACTCAAAGATTGACCAGGTGGAGTATCGTCAGGGGAAGGACTTGTCTTTAAAATCGTTTTGTCTTGACCATGTGAAAGCTTTCCAGGGTCAAGATATCTTCATCTGTGCGGTTGCAAAGAATATGAAATGGGACGAGGATTTCAATTTGGCAAGCCAAGTGTCAAAGCACATAACCAGGCCAAGTATGTGGAACGATATACAAAAATGGCCAGAACTGCTTCAAGAAAATGAATGGTATATCAGACACAGCCGGCGGAAGAGATATCGTTGTTGTTCCCCATATTTAGGTTTTCCTAGGATGGATTGTGAAACGGATGAAGAATATCGATCTTTGAAACAGCTTACTGAAAATGGATTACTGGTGCTTGGGGGGCAAGGGCTTGATAAGGGCCCAGACTGGCGAGGTGGGCGTCTAACTAGGAACCAACGCACGGAGCTTCGGGGAATTCCTTGTCTTGAATTCATTGTCCATGAGGAAACAGTACCTAACTTGATCTCAAACCTGCTGGCAGATAAAGACCTCACGGTGGTTGTTAGGGATGGAGAATCCGGCTTCATAAGGTCTCAGACTACGGAATTTTGTGACCGTATGGAACGAGAGTTGCAGCCTGATGCTTCCTGGAAAGCGCAATTTACTACACCAGAGCAATCTCTGGAAGACCTATGCCTCCATCGCGTTAAGATCTTGAGGCGCCAAAATGTCTCAATCTGCACGGTTGCTATGAAGATAACCGAGAACAACAAAGAAGAACTTGAGGGGGAAGAGACAGCTTTCATTAAAGCTACCACAAAGTTCGACTTGATAGACAAAATAGCCGCGCATATTGAGAATCCAAGAAACCTGGATCACGCGAAAAACCCTCGCCAGCTGTTCAAATTATACGATACTTACATTGATCGCAATTTTGAGACTGAAGCCGTGGAGAAGTCAAAAATGCTGCTTAGAAACGAGCTACTGGCATTGGAGAACCGTATTGAAATTCGTGAAGACTGGAAAGGTTGGAAGATTCCTTTACTAAAGTTTGCCTTTATTCAAAGTCCAACTAAGGAAACCTTTATATCTAAATTAATCCAGGATCCAAAACTTGCAGTTGGCTGTTGGAACGGGAACGATGGATCATTTCGAGACATGAAGATGAATACCACATCTTCAACGATATATGCGACATTCGAACAATTTATATATCACGATGAGGATGACGATAGTGATCATGACGGTATCGAAGACGAAGATGCACAGTGTTACAGTGAAGATTATGGAACCTCTTTGCGTGGAGAGGTTCTCGAGCATGTGAAAGCACTGAAGGACCGAGATGTCATTATCTGTATAGTAGCGATGAGGGCTAACAAACTTATTGAGGATCGGGACACAGTAGCCTTATCGAAGGCAATTGAAAAGTTTGACATTACGAAACGGGTGGCAGACCATCTTGAGGCTGCTAACTCGGGTGCAACAGACGTTGAGTCGACCATATCTCGAAGACAGAACGCAACTATAGATCATCAAAAGGCTCCTCCACTCATGGCAAAGAACGCGAAACAAAAAT
>NW_022158991.1:0-1726 GCF_000260195.1 Fusarium odoratissimum NRRL 54006
CCCCTGCCGCAGGGCTGTTGCGTGCTTGACAGCCGCCAGAGCTTTTCCTATCCCTGGGATCTCCTCTTTCCACTTCATAGAGTTCGATTCATGGCACTGAATTATCTGGTCACATATTAGACATGCTACTAGCTGTGTGCACACTACGCCGAGGTTACTGGTTGTTTGTAACAGTATGCTTGATGAAGCCGCCAAACGGTCTCGATTAAATCATCAAGACGTGTCTAGCTTGTTCTTCATTGTAAACGACGCACATATCAAGATATCCGAGCAGCTCGGTGCAGATGTTGTTCAAGTCGAATCCCCGCCACATTGTTCCCGCTGAGCGTGCGTTTTGTGCGTTGCAACTGTATCTTCAGATCGCTGTCTCGTCCCTCTGCAACTCGTTAGTAGTAAAGAGTGATCATAGATCTTTGCTTCAGACACCGTGTAGCTCCTTTGAGTGGGTCCCAGGATACTAAAGACAGCCTCAATTAAGTTACCCTTGCTCCCGGTGTTACTTGGGCGGTTACTCGTGGCTGGGGAGTGAAACGCAAAACGAGAAAATGCTTCCAGTCCATTAGTTGATTCAGGTTGCATTCCAGGACAGGCAGCGCTCTGTTGTTTCTGCAATCCCGGGCGCCCCTGCAGCCACCAGACGTGGTAATGTACTAGTCACAATAGCGTCCACAGCATTGACGATCTGTTGTCCCTTCAACCCTGCTTTTCTCCCGTCTTTCGCGCTGATCGCCGGTATCTAGCTTCCATGGCCCTTGTTATTAAGGAAATAATGCATAAGCGATTCCTCCACCGTTAGTTTTGCTGTAGAGTGGTGCATTCAGTGTGTGAGCACCGCTCATCTGAGGGCATGTCTAATCAGTCTAAAGTTAGCGCGAGCAGGGACGGGATACAATGCAAACTGGTATTTCCGTAGCCTGCCGGGCTCATAGTACCCTTGTTTATCAAAATGTCTCCGGGGACTACAAAGCCCAATCTGGCACCGTCCAGTGCCGAGCCTGACGACGCATGTGGCGCTTCAGGGGTTCATGATCGTCAATTCGAGGGCCTTGCCGGCCATGTTGCAGGCTACTAGCCCTACCTTTGCAGCCCGTTGTATTATATGCAACAAGGATCAAAACAAACGCGGACCTCGACTAGCTCAAATAGATCCTCATTATTGGACGCTTCCCGCCACCAGATGGTAGTAACGAGGCGCAAACTACAGCCCGAATTGTGGAGGACTCCGGGGAAACGGAAGAACCCTTGTTCATGCAAAATCCTAGTCACTACGTACCTCCTCTCGTTACGCTTCTGTGCGCAGGACACTGATGTGTTTGCGTTTCATAGACTTCAAGTCGTGACCCCGTCTTCCAGGTTTACAGGCTAGACAGCTCAAAGTCGCTCAAGTTCAATTATCAGCTGGCCGTGTGCGCGCCTCGCATCGATGTTGCTTGTTCGTCTGATGGCGTTATCCTTGTCGTGGCCCTCTAAACGGCTGCGGCATGAAGAACCAAAAAGCAAGCGGGTTGCCTCCTAATGGCAATATCCTCAGCTACTTGATTGGGAGCCCGTTACAAAATTTTCACATATGCTTCTGGCACACTCAACCAGGTCCTTTCCCCTGTAGTTGAGCCTGCGGGTTACTATCGGAAAAGCATATGGGTGGATCCATGCTAAGGGTCAGTCGCGAATCAATTTTGTTTATGAGTCAGGAGCATATGGCTTTTCAAGGCCTTGAAAGCGACTG
>NW_022158992.1:0-1713 GCF_000260195.1 Fusarium odoratissimum NRRL 54006
ACATCAGCCCCTCATCGCCTGTGTCGCCCCCATATCATCCTTACAGCAATGTGACCCTTGCAGAAGTAGAGAATAAAGGGTTTACAAGCACAAGGTCGCGCAAAAGCTTCCTTCCAAACCTGGACTCTCGTCAGAGTCTTCCACCCCAGACATTGCTAAACTATGGCCCAGGTGTACCGAGACTGTCAGCCCCCACTGCCATAACGCTTGCTTAACATTAGTCGGAACTAATTACCCTACAGCGGCTCACCATGAACCTCTAGTTTGATACCTACTGCGTTGCCAGTCTTTCAATAGAAATGTTCTTCTATGTTTGTTTGCAATGAGTCGTCTCCAGAGACTTGAGGACTCTGCCTCGTTCTGCACGTTACTGTAGCCCTTAGATCTCGAGCATTATATGAGGAAGTTTGGCAATAATGCATGCACGACATCCTTTAGTAAACATTCATTTTGCATTACTTTTGCTTCCATTCTCAGCACTGTCGCAGTCTCTTTCCATCACTCGATCTTCGTCTCCCAACCGCCTTCGGCTTCAAAGATTTCGCCGACAGCTTTGCCGACTTCCAAGAGGTGACGGTCGTGATATCGTGGTGCGACGAGGGAAAGGCCGATGGGCATGCCGTGGTCACCCTTGAAACCTGGTACATTCAGGACTGGGACATGAAGGCCCTACACTATTGTTAGTCTTCGTAGGATTCGTACACAGTTTGTCACGTACACTCCACATCGCGCAGAAAACATGGCTTCCTGTATTCTCCAGACCAACGGGGGCCTCGTCTGGTACACTCGGCGTGATGATAGCTGCATACTGCGAAGCAATAAAGTCAAAGACAGGCCTCATGGCAGCCAAGCTGTCGCTAGCCATCAGTTGCGTCTTGCGAGTGAAATTGTCGGCGTTCTCGACGTGCTCGATCAAGACTTGGCCGATCTGGTCCTTTCCAACTCTATACTCTGGTAGGAAAGAGGTACGGCCCTCGGTGTGAAGCCCAATACGATACCACTCGGGCACATCATCGAAAGCCGAAGGAAGCTCAAGCTCATGTACTTCTGCACCATGGGATCTGAGAAGATCTGCAGCGCGGGCGAGAGCGTCTTGGGTTCCAGGACCAGCCATGGGCCAGATGCTCGTCTTACAGATTGCGAAACGTGCCCCTGCGATGCCTTGAAAAGACCGATCTTCGTCTTCGTCATCTTGAAGAGCAAAGATATCGGCCAGAAGGACCAGATCTTCGACACATCGTCCATACCATCCGAGAGTGTCGTACATCAGAGCATATATCTTCTGACCTTCGCGAGATACAGAGTTCCAGGTTGGTTTGAATCCATAAATCCCATTGAATGATGCGGGACGAATCATGGATCCGCCTGTCTGTGTCCCAAGGGCCATGGGAGCTTGGAAATCGGCAACAGCAGCGCCGGAGCCGCTGGACGATCCGCCCGGAGTGCGTAAGTGGTCATGTGGATTGTGAGTATTGGGACCGACGTGGATAGCAGCAAACTCGGTGGTAGTTGTTTTACCTAGCTTGTCAGATGCAAGTGTGCAAAGCATATATAGAACATACCGAAGATGAGGGCACCAGCATGACGAAGGATTCGTACGGAAGCAGCATCTGTCTCGGGGAAATGGCCATCATATAGTGGCGAGTTGAACTGAGTAGGCATGTCTATACAACAGTAAGCTTCGATAATAGTGGGATATGAGTTAGTCAACTA